>NW_026267219.1:899969-902232 GCF_000697945.3 Frankliniella occidentalis
GATGGGCAGACTGTAACACAGTCCTCAGTTCCAACCTAGCCGCGGCCCGGGCTGCTGCTGCCGTTACGGCCGCCGCGGCCCTGCAGCGGGTGGAGAAGGCCCTCGCCGCCGTGCTGGCGCCTCCGCCGCTGCGCCGCTGGCGGTCGTTTCCTGGAGCCTGATGAGGACCACGGCTGAGCCCGACCTCATCACATGCCCACCGCACTCCTTGATCCGGAAGTTGGGCCGGGCGGCCGAGCGGCCGACGGGCGCGGTCCGCGAGGGTTGGCGAAAGGGTGAAAAAAAAGCGCATAAAAAACAGCGAGCGTGAGCGGGCCGAGCAGGAAGAGCGCCAGAGGTGCTTACAGTAGCGGCGGGGCCGAGGGTGCGCCCCGGCGATCACCGCGATGCACGCAGAGGTGCACGCCGCGGTGCTCGTGTAGCGTCTCGTGTAAGCACCCCTGTTAGGTATTACGCGACCCGCTACCCCGCCTTTCTTTTTTCATCCCCTCTTTATCCCGTCGGGGCGAGACGTGCAGCGAGGATGGGTCGGGCGGTGTGCGAGGCGCGAGCTCCTCTCGGCGGAGGGAGCATCGAGAGCGGAGAATTTCAATCTGGAGCGGCAAATTAATGCTTTCATCTGAGCGCGCGTCCTAATCCACCGGCGCTATTAAGGAAGTTTATCGGGGCAACGGGGGGAAGGAGTTGGAGGAGGGGGAGGCGCTGCTGCCGATGCGGCGTGGGCAGCTAGGGGAGGAGGGGGGGGGCAGCCACCACCACCGTGCTCAATATGTAACAACAAGTTAACACTGTTGACCGGTTATCAACACTTGATTTACCAGTGTTTACCTCGCAGGGGAGGAGGCGATGCAGCCCCTCTAATGAATCAAGTATTCATAACCAGTGAACACCGGCATGTGTTATTCAACTGGCAGTTGAACACCACGGTGAAAACAATGTCTTAGTTTTTGAGAAAAAGGAGAAAACATTGAAAAACTCCCAAATTTGAGGAAAACTCAGATTTTCGGGAGAATCTTTTTAAAAAAGAAGGAAAATCCCAAAATTTGGAAGGAGACTTCCTCATCTTAGGCTGAAAAGTATTTCTAAAACCATGGCAGTTCCTCAAAGTTTAAGATATTTCTTTTCCATGACTTGCACTCACGCGAGCTGATGACTTTAACGTACGCACTTCGGTGTTGCAGAGAATGTTGAACAGAGGAGTCTGAACATTCACAAGTGCACAATAACGGTGTAGAACGCTCCTAAGTGTTCAACTAGGCCGTTGAGCTTTCTGGTTTAGGGATCGTCTGAAATGCTCGTCCGTTTTCCTCAGATTCATTCGTCAAATTACAGCAGCTCTCATAGCGCCTGCGAGACTCGCGGTAGGCCACCCCGCAATACACGGATGCATTGCTGGCAAGATGTTGCCTACCCATCAGGCGCTAGGAGAGCTTTGCATTGTCCTAGCGCGGCAGTTTCTGCCAACGACTAATGATGGACGTACTCTTTGGATGATCCACTCATCAGTGTACTCTGAACCCAATTCCATTTACGTGGCGACGCGATGTTCTGCCAGGGTGGTCGCAGCAGGCAGGGTGGCGGCCACCTCCTCCAGCAGCGCGCGGTACGGTACGCGCAGCGCGGTGGAGGCGGAGCAGTTGGAGCAGCAAGCGCCCTAGTCGGGCGGGCTGCCGCCTCTCGGGGAACCATTGAACCGCGCGCGTCGTCACTACGACGTTCAAAGGTCGGAGTACTCGGTACACCCGGCTCCGACTCTCCAGCCAGGGGAGCCGTGGATTACTCAAAGGAGCCCCCCGAGGAGTCCCCCGCCGCCACCCCACAATAGTGGCGGGCGGTGCCGCCGGGTCGGGTGCGGCGGCGGTGTCCGGGAGTAATCCAGTCGCCAGCAATAACGCGTCAAACGGGGCGTTAGAGAGCGGCCGGGCCGCGTCCGCCGCGCGACAGTCCGGCCGGCAGTGGCTTTATGAAGCGGCCCCGGCCCCCGCGCGACAACGATTTACGAGACAACATATTGGGGCTCGGGGCTCGGCCGGCTCGGCTCGGGCCGTTGCTGCAAATGAAGCCATATCGCGAGCACAGTGCGCGCGCAAGCCTCCTCAATGACATTGTGTGGGGGTGACTTTTTCTTTCGAGTTTTTTGCTTGCACATCGATTGACCTAGGCTCCACCCCTAGGGTAAAGGGGAAAATTAGAAATAAAGTAGGACTACCCTCGCCTCAAAAGAGTGTATGATTAATCTGCCGTTTGACATAACTTTTGGTTC
>NW_026267219.1:902847-909394 GCF_000697945.3 Frankliniella occidentalis
GGGGGGGGGGTACCCCGGGCCCTCCAGTGCGGTGCATACAGTAGAGACAAGGGCGGCCATGGGTTGGGAAGACCAGGTCCACCGTTAGAAAAAATAAAGAAATGATACCGTGTACCGCATGTACGGGAAAGCTAGTAAATTGTTTTCTGACCTCGTCGCGGACAGGAAATACTTAAAAATATTTGCATATGTTATCATGCAGAACTACTGAAATTTAGCTTGCTGCGAATTTTCATTCCACCCTTGCAGCAAGTGCCAAGAAAAGGACGCCACAGCATGTACAATAAAAGCAGCCGGGGAGGGGAGGTACTTTACGCCTCGGTTTCTTTGTACAGCGGGCGGCTTGGTCAGGTCTCGGGTACCCTCGGCACCCCCCGGTGGGGTGGCTCCTGGCCTGGCTCCGCCTGTCCAGCTAGCTGCCCTCGTGAGGGTGGCAGAGAGAGCAAGCTAGCCAGAGAGAGAGAGAGAGAGAGAGAGGGGGGGGGGCGTGTGCAGCCTCTCCCTCCCCTTCTCCCACTCCTAGTTCCTGGCAAGGCGCCTGGCACCGTGACCCGGTCATTAGTAGCGCCCAACCCGCCCCGCCCCGCCCCGAGCTCAACTGGACAGGACACCCGGACCCCCGCCTATCGCGTCTCTGTAAGAGCGGCCGGGTCCTCTCTATCTCGAGCCGTCCGCGCTGGACGCTAGAGAGGGAGGAGCAAAGTGAAGGGAAGACCGGGTGGCGGCGGCGGCCAGCTCTTGCGTCGCGTCTCTGCATGACTTCCGGGCCGCCCGGGCCGGCGAGCGGAAGAGTTGTTTTTGGCATTCCGGCGGCACACCTAGCCAGACCAGAGCATAGACCGGCCCCCGTCCAACCTGATAGCACAGACTGCCTGCAATATATCAACGTTTTTCAGCATTCCGTTTTCCTTTTTTTGCCCCGGGTCCGGCCGGCGGGCCGCCGCTGCGCCGCGGTGGGAGACAGTCGCCCTTAAGGCTATTATCGGGGACCCGCAGCGACGGCGGGAGGTCCGGGAGGTGTACAAGCCTCTTTCCCCGGGAGCGCCACTGCAAAGGAAGGTGTCCCCGAACCACCTGGGGGCGGACTGGGGGTGAGGCCAGGGGGGCAGCTGGAGGGGCGGGCGGGGGTTGGCCCGCTGGGACTCGCCCTGCCCGAACGGGCTATGCTGATTTACTGCGTGGATTTGTTACTCGGTTCGTCTGTAGCCTCCTCACCCCACCCCCCTAAGTTCTGTGTGTCACCCACTTTCTTCTTTCTCACCTACTTCTTCTGCCATCGGATTTCCTTCCCCTCCAGCCTCTTGCCTCTGCTCCTCCAAGAGACGAGCGATAAGTTACTTTCGATGATGGAGGAGCAGGTGGAATGACACTAGCGAGTTTTGTCGGGGTAGCTGCGGCTTGCTTCCATCGAACAGGGAGGAGAGAGGGGGGCTGGGCCTGGGGCAGCATGTCGGGGACCAACGTGTGGATCCTTGCAGCTTTTTAATTAGAGTCCCCCGCTGAGGGGCGCCATGGCTCGCCCGGCACGGAACAGCTTGCCACGCCCCACCCCTGCCCCACCACGGTGTGATGCCCCTTCGTATGCGGCCTCTTTTTCGCGTGACACTAACGAACTGCGCGTGGCAGCAGGCGAGCAGCATGCGGCGTGATGCGGCATACGGCGTGGCCTGGCGGGGCGCTGGATCCGTGCGAGAACCGAAATCATGCCCGTTTGCCAGAGGCGATAACAAGCGACGTCATACGCACACTCAGGCCGAGCGCGCCGCGCCCGGGGGGCCACTGACCTGGACCTACCCGCTCCCTAACCGAATTGTGACGCGCTGGGACATGTGCGCCGCCCGCGTGAGCGTGTGGGGAGCAGCGCGGGGAGTAAAATCTGCACCTACAGCAGGGAAAAAAGGAAAAAGAAATCTTTTATTTTGGGCGCTGACGACGGAGACGACGACATGCGCAGCGCAGCCATCTGCTGCTGTTGCGCTTACTGGTCCATTATTTTTGCGCGCGTTTCGCCTCGGATGACACGGCATGCACGTGCGAGCTACACTTCCGGGCTCCTGCGAGGCTCCTGCGAGGCTCCTGCGGGCAGCATGGGTGCCCCTCGGGTCGGATCTCGTGCAGCACACGGCTGAAGGGGGACTCTCCCGGGGAGTGGATTTGTCAGAGGGGGGTGGGGGAAAAGGAAGTGCGGTTGAGGAGGGAGGTGCAGTGGTAAAGGCACTACTACACTCGTTCTGCCGGCACCCTGTCACGCCCCCTTCCCCTTTTCCCTTTGCCACCAACTCCCCCACGGCTCAGCTGGGCTCGGCTGCAGCCAGAGAAATCAAGGCCAGCAGACCGGAGGGCCATGTCTGACAAAGACAGGTCCCCGGGAAAGGGGTGTGCGGGGTGGGGTGGGGCGGGTCACCCCTCTCGGACGCGGTACCCCAGCGGGGCGCCCCACCCCGTGCTCGTGCACCCCGTAGCGCACCAGGCGGGCGGGCCTTGCGGGGGATCGTCCTGTGCGGTCTTGCGGCACATTGGTGCAGCGAGGGGACTGACGTATAGAGAGGCGCGCACCGAGCGAAAGTTGGCGAAAGTGTCTCGATTGCAGAGCTCTACACGTCACCTATCCCTCGTCCCCCCATGCCCCACGCTAGTGTACTGGTGACCTTTACCCGGTGCTTCATTCTTCTCGTTTTCCTTTTTCGTTTTCAGCGTCAGTGGCCCTATGAAAGAACCTGCTGCCTCTGCTGCTCATCCTTTTCAAGGGCATTCCAGGACCCTGCCTCTGCGCGCGGACTCTGCTCCTGACACTGTGAGTCCCGGATGGTCCTGGACAGCCGTGTGTTGGAGGAGGGGGCAAGCCCTGTGTGTGTATGTGTGAGTAGAGAGAGAGGGAGAGAGAGAGAGAGAGAGAGAGAGAGAGAGAGAGAGGGAGAGAGACAGAGCGCACAGCGGCGTACTTCAGCTAGCCGCTCTGCCTACCTCGGTCCTGGCTGGACACATTTCTCATACAGTCCTCTGCGCGGGGGCGGCGGGCCAGTCAGTGCGATCCCCCACCACCCTCTCCCCCTTTTCTCCCCTGACCTGCTCCCCCCCCATATTTATGGCCAGCTCAAAAGCGCGACAGTTATGGAGTTGGTGGGCGAATCATGGGGAGGCTCGGCTGTCCCGTCCGTGATTAACCTGGGAATTTTGCGTCGGTTGGGGCTGATCCTGGCCGAGCCCCGGGGCGGTGCCGGACAGTGCGGGGGCTGTGTAGGCCTGGCCTGGCCAGAGGAGCGTCCGCGGCAGTTGTTCTGGACAACTCCCAACCCCCAGTCCTGCAATTGCACAGTAAGGCACAGTGTGTTCGCAGGAACGGGACATCTCCCGGCATGCTTTTCCCATCCCTTTTCACGATTAAAAATAAAAAGAATTTCTACCGGCAGCGGCGACCAACCACTGCCCCCCCTCCCTCTCTCTCTGTAGCACCACCCCTCTTTACTGTTTCTCCCTTATTATTTCGCATTCGGCCGTGCAAAATCCTCCCGCGCGTCGCATTGGTTTCGCCTGTCTGCGCGCCGAGCGTGACATAATATGATGTTATATATGTCCGCTACAATTCTGTCCTCAATCAATACACGAACACGAGTTCATGCCTCATTTTATTCGACAAACGCAGGATACCTCAAAGTTTTCCCTTTTTTCCTCAGAAAATCAGACACTGTTTTTTACCGCGTAACTCCACAAAACAAATTATTTTAACCCCCGATATGTATTATTTTATGTACTCTATTCTGAAGAAAACTGGACCGGAGGGGAGAGAGCGGGGGGCCTCTCCCTGCCGCGCAAGTGGCACGGGCCAGGAGGAGGAATCTCCTCCTCCCCCTGGTTGGTCGCAGACCTGACCCCTCCGCCGCCCCATCCCGTCCCCGGCTGATTTACGGGTCGCCATATTGATGTACTTTGTCTAGACGCCTTTCGACACATTTCGATTTCAGCCGCGGCGGCGGCAGCGGGCGGCGGCCGGGGGATGAATGGCGACGTATGAATATAAATGTCTGTCCGCGAGCGCCGCTCAGCAGAGCGCTCAGCCACTACCTGCCGGTTATGACTTAAACATCTCTCTCTCTCTCTCTCTCTCTCTCTCTCTCTCTCTCTCTCTCTGGCCTGTCTTCCTCATCCTCACTCTCCTCTACTTTATCGTCTCACGCCTGCGAGCACCGTCGCTGGCGCAAGATTTATCCCAAGACGCCTGGTTTTCCTGCTGGACCATAGCTGGCTGCAGCTGCTTCGGACATTCGCTCATTTTTCTGCGAATGTGTCATTTTTTTTTTCGCCCCTTAAAATGTGCATCAGCAGAAGTTGTGTATACCGTGAGTGAAGGACCTCTTCACTCACTCTCGTCTCTCTCTCCCTCACTCTCGTCTCTCTCTTCCTTTCGCTCGTCTCTCTTTCCCTCTCGCTCGTCTCTAGCTCGCTCTCGTCAGTGTCCCTCGCTGACCAGGGGCGAGCAAGTGACCTCTGAGTGACCGCCGCAGTACCGTACGTCGTGCGTGGGAGACTCGGAGGAGGCCGCGCGAGGATGAGGTTGGGGGGGGGGGGGGGGCTCGGCCGGAGGCCCGGAGGCCATCCTAACGTACCATGATGCCTTTGCAGAGAAGCGGCTCCAGGTTTGCGCTCCCGCACACTCTGGGAATCCAGCAGTAGAAGCAGATGTCAGTTTTGACAAAAAGGACTAAAGTCTGCCATTTTAACAGTTCTTGAGTCCCAAAGAGAGTGGCAAACATAGCACACTTGCGTCAAGTTACGTGGGGCTCAGCGAGCAGGATGCTCTAAAAAACTGCATGCCATTTTATCGTCCTACTTTCACAGTGGGGCTGTCCTACTGTTTGATTTTCTGAGCGACGAGGAGGATTCGCATGCAACATGTTTGACGTTTCACAACCGGTCGGGCGGACGGCAGTTCCAAAGTACAAAACGGCAGAAATATCAACTAATTTTCGTCGTTTTTTGCGCTGTTGGTTCTCATAAATGGCTATACCACCCGGCTAAAACAAAACACGCTTCTCGCTACGGTGGAAGGGCGAGAGAGGGAGGGAGGGAGGTTCTGTAAAGGAGGCAGAGCCGGGGAGGTACGGAGGGGGCGGGTAGCGGTGCGATGAATATGAATGAGGGGGCGCACCATACGCGCGCCTTGATAACCCGGCTGGGCCGAAAGGGATGATGCGGCGGCGGGTGCTTGAACCCGCGACCACCGGAACAAAAGCAGTGGTTGGGAGGTACGCCCCTTGCGCCCGCCCCCCGGTGCCTGCGGGCCCCCTGCTCGCCAGCGCAAGCAAATTAGGCCGAGTGACTCGGCGGAACCGCTGCTCCCTCCGCGACCACCGCCAGCTCGAGGGGCGCCACGATTGATGGGCCCGGCAGAATCGTCTGCCACCTGGCCCCGGCGGGGATAGGCGGGACCAAGGCTGCTCGCGAGCGCTCGCAGTCATCGCCGCCGTCGTCGTCGTCATCGTCAGGTCGACGTAGCGTTGGTGAGAGAGTACGAGTGGCGGATGATGTAGCCCACTAGCGCTAGGTCTTTGTAGTGTGACTGTGCAGGGTGGCCACGCAACCTGGAAGTCAGGGAAGTAAGGGAAGAGTCAGGGAAAATAATATTGGTCAGGGAAGTCAGGGAAAAGTCAGGGAAATTGAATGTTGGTCAGGGAAAATGACTGAATCTTGCCCCATATTGTTGTTTTCAAACTTCCGGTGGCACTTTCAATTTTTTGGGAGGCAAAAAGTTCCACTTAAAATACATTTAAAAGTCAGGGAATATGCGTAAAAAGTCAGGGAAAGGTCAGGGAAAAGTCAGGGAATTTGAAAACTCCGATTTCGTGGCCACCCTGCTGTGGATACGTTGTCGCTAACTTTTCAACAAGATTTTTGGTTCATGTATGCTCAATACGAAGAGGTTTGGTGAAAAGAGTCAGAAGTTAAAGGGTCCCTAAAGTCTACAAGTACCGAAAAGTCGAACTGTACTCTGTACTGTTTTTTTTTCCGTTTCTTTTTCTCGTACAAATTGAAAATTTGAATTTGCCAGTTTTCAAGATCATCATTGCGTTAATATTAGTTTGTGGATTACTGTCGCAATAATCGAGGCCTGTTTTACTCAATAAACTAAGGTTCAAATATAAGAAAATTATAAAATTATCCAAATTTTGAATTTCTGTGGAAGATTTTACGCCAAGGAGACTTTCAAATACTTTTCGTTGATATGGATATGCACCAAAAATATCGTAGGTTTTTTCTCGAAGTGTTACTTGGATTTTTTTCGTCTAAGACGGCCGCGTCGATCTCTTTTCTCTCCCTTCCTCTTTGCGACGCGCCAATGGGTCCAGTCGGGTCCCCGCTCAGCGAGCGGCGGCGCCGTGCTGGTCAAAGGCTGCTGCATGGAATGCGCGGGCGAGATACGCTGCTGCAGAGCATGCAGAGCCCTCGAGAGTTCCAAGCAGAGAGAGAGGCGACCCTCTTGTGCTCTTCGAGACGTCCACGAGAAACGAATAAAAGGCGCGCAGAGCAAAAAACTAAATTTTCATTCTTG
>NW_026267219.1:909546-913634 GCF_000697945.3 Frankliniella occidentalis
CCCCCTATCTCTCTTTCTCATTTGGGGGGGGGGGTCAGGGGGCTAGAGCATTCAAGAGAAAGAGAGAGAGAGACAGAGAGAGAGAGAGCGAGAGAGAGAGAAACACTCTGGGCAGTGCGAGGCGGCCACGCACGATTGGCACCGGGGAGAGGGGGCCGCCCCGCCCCGCCCGGCCCGGCTTGCCCGGGAGACATAAGGGTTAATGCCTTTTCGATTACGCGCAGCGAGGTAATCCCCCCCCCCCTCCTCCCCAACCACCACCCTTTCCCCCTACCGTGGCGTATCGCATCATTTCGCAGGGAATGACCGGAAACGGCCCCGCAAGGAACCACGGGGCACGGCGGCGGCGGCGGCGGCGGCGGACGCGGCCGATGAGCTGGGGGTTGTCGAGAGGGGGCGGCGGGGCGGGGCGCGGGCAGCTAGCGGGCGGACGGTCGGTCGGATCGATCCGCAAATAATATTGCTATTAATTAACCCAAATGCAGCCGCGGCTCGGTAATGGAGCCGACTGATTGGCGAGGCTCCGTTTGCATCCATTAACGCTGCTGCAGCGGCGGCGCGGCGCCGACACGGCGGCCGATACGCGGCCGGCCAGCTGGTGCTCGTGCATGGAAGACGTACTTGGGGAGGACTCGTTTCCTTTCGGAGCAAGCAGCAGCAGCAGCACAGCGACTGGCGCAGTACGTATAGCCAGCTGCAGCCGTTGGGCATGTCGACAAAAGCTCGTAAGGGGTGCGCAAAAGCTCGGTGAAACAGCGGCAGGCCTTCTTAGGGGCAAAATGCTTTACCTTGAAATTCGATTACTTACTAGGAAGAAAAAGAATTTATAGAGGAGAGTATATTTTTAGACAGTCTAAGACTGCCATCAAAATAGAATGATGTGGTGTTGTTTTGTTGTTTTTTTACACGCCTCACGAGCTTGGTTTTCAACCAGTTGGAGTAAAACTAAGCCATGTCTATTGTGCAGCTTGAACCAGTCTGCGTTCTGATTCTTTTTCAAGCAAGCTTCTTGTCTTTTCTTAGGTGCCCGGCCCAGCATGTTTTCTAAGGATTCTGTTATTTTGGAATCCAAGCTGGCCAAGGTTTGCTGAGAGGTGTGACGTTGGTGCACAATGCCGCTACCGTTTCGGAGAAGCAGGCAGAGGAGCCCGTCCCGTACCACGGGCGGGGGGTGGAAGCCATCGGGACCCGGCTGTCGCCAACTCACCTGGAACAAGAAAGAGGTAAGTATTAGCAACGTCCTCATGCATATGCATGTTCATTAGAGAATTCGACAAAGTAGGATGAGCGCCAAAGCGCCCGAACCGAGTGGCTCTATTGTTTTTGTACGGATTTTTATCCTCGGCTCTCCGTTTCCCGTTTCTCTCTCTCTCTCTCTCTCTCTCTCTCTCTCTCTCTCTCTCTCTCTCTCTCTCTCTCCGCCCCCTTTCTTTCACTGCGAGCTTTGTGAGATGAGGTGAAAGAAACAGGTGGCACCACGAAGTTGGGGGAAAAGAAAACACTCGCCAAACACCGTTTTAAAAACATTCTGGAAACTCAAAGTGTGATACTGTCCAACAGTTATAAGCGCAATACCATGAGTATCACACTTTAGAGTGACCACACATGTTTCATACTCCTAAAGTGTAATACCATACTCTTATAACTATTATACAGTATCACTCTTAAGTTTATAGAGCAGTCAATGTATAGTCTTCTTTCAGTTTAATTATTGGTGTTGAAATTATCTATGGGATTTCCCAAGTGTGAAGACGGGCGCGGAGCAAATTAAAAAGGGACAGCTTGGTCGGTCGTGGTGGAGGATGAGTCCGGTTCGAAACAACAAATCAGCAGCAGATACAAAGCCTCATTAATGCCTCGCGCTGCCTTTCACTCGGTGAGAGAGAGGCGGCGGCGGCCGACCTTGCGATGAATGGGCCGAGCCGAGCCGAGTCGAGCCGAGTCGAGCCGAGTCGAGCCGAGTCGAGCCGAGTCAAGCCGAGCCGAACGCGGGCACGACACGGCGACACACACTACTGCGAGTACTCGCGCCGCCGGCGACGCCGATGAGCTGGTCCTCTGCCCCTCCTTGCGTGGCGGTGGCGGGGCGGGGACGCCGCGCCCTTCCAAAAACTTTTTACGTATTCCCGCGCCGAATATAACGAAACTCTTTAAGCCGACGTCGTCGCGGAGCTGTGGCAATAAGTTTTAAGGGTCGCCGCAGACAATTCGAAGGACTGCAAAGCCGGGCCGCCGTCGGCCTTGCCTTGTACGGCGACCACGTGAGTCCCATCAAGTCGCACGGACATCCGCGGCCGGGCAGAGTGGTTTGAGAGAGGGGAGAGGGGGGGGGGGTACTAAGAAAGTGCACCTCCTGGCCGGTACACTTTAATACTGCAATACCCTGTAGTCGCCGGCGCGACCACAGAGAACTGTTGCCCCCTCTCCCTCCCCCTGGACCGTCCCTTTGCTCTACAGGGTGCTCTCAGGGGAGCGGGCGGCGGCGCCCCCGGTCGACGAGCACGCTGCACGCTGCTGTGCGCGGCAGACACGGGGGACTCGTCCCCTGCTGCAGAGTCGGACAAGAGCCTGGAGCAGCCTGGAGCGGCCTGGAGCGGCCTGGAACAGCGCGAGGCATCCCCCCCAAGTAATGAGAGCACCAGGGCAGGGCTCTTGATATCGAACTTGTCCGGAGCGGCTTTATCTTGCCGTTTTTAATTAAGAGCCTTATTGCCGGTGAGGCGGGCCTGTTGGGGATTATTTTATTATTTGTCCTCCTTTGTGCTGCCGGCGGCGACGGCGGCGCGACCCCGCGGGAGTTCTGACCCCGTGTCAACGACACGACCCCGCCAAGGATAAGCGCCGCACTTAATGGGAAAATAAGGTGAAAATGCATGAAACGGACTGGGCTTTCTTGGGAGCGCGTCTAAAGGTGTTCAATCCAGGCAAAACACTCTAACAAGGTAGACGCACGTTAAAACCGTGTCAAGCTGAGCTAAATGTGCGTCTACCTTGGCCTGCAGCGCGCTAAAATTAAAATGTTTTTGCGATTTTGGTTGGCATGCCTATCCACCTCACATCCCTCGTCTCACGCCAGGCGCCTTACTTCACGCCATCTTCCGGGCGGTCTCCCCTTGCGCTTCGTGACAGAGCTGAGCATTTAAAGTTAAAGTTTAATTTCAAGTTCAAGTTAAGCTCAGCAATAATGTGCCATGCTTTTTCTGGAAAGCGTCACCTATCTCGATTTTACTGGAACTCAAGGTTTTAAAAGTTCCGTTTAAAAAAAAAAGGCTTTTCGAATTTCTGATTCGTTTTTTGCTGTTGCACGGTTGCTGTGCATCATAGCGGCAAAGGCCCTGGCTGCTGCCATCCCCCTCTGCCTAACCTAACGGGCTAGTGAGCCAGCGCTAGCTAGCGCGAGCAGGCAGACGGGTACCGGCGGGTACTCGACAGCGGCAGCAGTAACAACACTGTAGCGGCGTACCGCAAAGTACTGATGAGTGCCGAGTGAGTGAGGCGTAGGGCCGCTCGGGGCCACCACTGGTGAGTGACGAGCGGCTTCAAAAAGAAATGCTAGTTTTGCCGTGCTGTGACGTACTAGGATTCCTTTCTTTCATAGTCCAAGATTTTCACAATTTGGTCTGTGAACAGAATAAGGCTATCAGCTCGAAAGCATGACCGATTAAAAAGAACATTACGGCAAAGAATAATTAAATTTTGCCATTTCTGCCCTGCTGAAACTTTTAGTAGTACCAAAGCACTTGCTCCATTTGAATCCTCAGTACTTTCCAATTGTCAAAACTTATTAACTATTTCTTGTTGTTGATGTCTATTGCTCTTTCAACTGTAGTGCTTGCTTTGTAAAATTATTTTTTTCACTCGCAGAGGGCCCGCTAGAGCGATGACTTGTGCGTGACTGAGGGCCGGGCGCGGCCGCCGTGGTCTATGGTGCTGCACCCATCCAGACGGCCGGACAGGCATTCGACGGGCGGACACGAACGATATTGTTTTCGTGCGGCCGGCCCCTGGCTGGACCGGACGGCCGGACGGGCACAAGACGGCTAGAAGGAAGGACGCAGGGCCGTGCCAAAGCGCGGTGGGGTGGGGGG
>NW_026267219.1:914444-917955 GCF_000697945.3 Frankliniella occidentalis
CGTAGTGGGGCGTGGCGGGGCGCAGTGGGGTGGGGCAGGGCGCGGCGGGGCGGGCTGCTGCAGGGGTGTGAATGGCGAGTGATGACCGCCGTGAATGTGTCCGACATGGTGATGCCCCAGACAGAGGCTGGCTGCTGGCGGCAATGGTGGAGCAGACGAGCGGAGAGAGAGAGAGAGAGCGCGCGCGCGAGGGAGAACGACAGAGACAGATGCAGCCACTGTAACGGACGGTGAAATTTTCCGAAAAAAAAGGTTGGTTGAGGATGAAATAACCACGTGATTAACATAGCCAACTTAAAGTAAACTTAAATAATATTTGATATTGTTTTTCAATTGTGTTTAATTTTTGTGGGTTTTTAAAACTAATTTTTCGTGCAAAGAAAACGCGCAACGACTTTTTGAATGTGTACCTTGCTGGCGGATCGGCTACGGTTAGCCTGCTTGGACGTTCCTTCGCCCAGCAGTGTCGGGGCCGCTCTGCAGCAGTGGCGGCGGCGGCACCGCCTCTGAAAGAGCCCCCGCCACGCCCCGCCACGCCGGGTCGAGCGTAGCGGACGAGCACTCCAGCGGATTCAGCATGACACGCGATCGCCATCCCGTGTGGGAGCGAGAGGAACAGGGAAATAGTGCGCGCTAGAGGAGGATAGGGGAGAGAGCGTGTGTCGGAGAAGGAAAGCGAAATCTTACGGTGAGTCGAGTCAGTAAATCTCAAAATGTTTTTCTTTTTCCGCGATTTTTGCCTCTGCTCCTTTTCCTTCAGCTCTCCAAACTTTGCCCGCCTGTCCTCTGCCCCTCCACTCCCCTTAATCAACAAACATTTTGTAAGGAGCCAATTACGCCCCAAAGACCACGGAGGCTAAAGGCACTCGAGGAGCACCGCGGGGTGGGACGGTGCGGGGCGGGGCGAGGTGGGGCGGTCCGTGGCGGTCTCTACTTGCCGCCGCTGCGGCAGGGGCACTACTTCTTTTTCGGTGGGCGTGAACGTCAACTTTTTTCATCAATCGCCCGGCAGGCAGGTCGGGGGATGAGAGAGAGAAAGAGAGGGAGAGGGGCGGGGGGTTAGGCGTTGGGCTCCGAGCGCCTCTGTGTTGGAGAGGTGAGAGACTCTTTGGGATTAGTTTTGCTGTTCTCGCGCGGATTTCGTAGAGCCGCGCGTCGAGCTGAGCGCCGAGCTGAGCGGACCGACGTTGCTGAAGCGTGCGCGAGGGGACGAGTGGAAGCAGGCGTGCGCGGGGGGAGGTTGAGAGGGGATAGCGGAGGAGGGGAGGCTGGGCAATTTGGAGACCACCACCGCCACCACCGCCCCCTCCTCCCCCTCCTCCCCTCCATTCACGACAAGTGTACATCTGCGAGTCACAAAACGGCGGAAGGGGTTGGCGGTAACGGGCTGCCTAAGTGTTTGCGTGATA
Organism: Frankliniella occidentalis; assembly: GCF_000697945.3. NCBI lineage: Eukaryota > Metazoa > Arthropoda > Insecta > Thysanoptera > Thripidae > Frankliniella > Frankliniella occidentalis. The sequence continues at coordinate 915,854 of NW_026267219.1, forward strand.
AGGCCGGTGACAGGCTGCACCCCCGGCCCCTCTTGGCGGAGGCGCGGCCGGCCCGCCGAGTTTGGCCGGCGATAAGATTTTATGGGCGCGGAAGATGAGGTTCGCAGATACGGGGCGGGCGTAAGGGAAGGCCGCTGCTGCGGGCTGAGCAGGCGAGAGCAGGCGCCGCCAGCCGTGGGGACCATGTTGGTGAGGTTCGAGTGGAGTTTGTCGGCCGCTCGCGCGCCGAGGTCCCTCCTCCTTTCTCACGTCTTTCCCTTTTCTACCCTTCTCCTTACCCCCCGACTGACCGCTCTGCTGGCCCGGCGCGCGGCGGCGTTTGAAATCGGAGCGCTCGCTGTCACCGCGTCCACTGAAGAGAGCAGGCAGGGGAAGTCTCTTCGGCAAACTCTCATCCCCCCGTCTCCTCCCGCCGGCTAGTCTCCTGCTGTTGTTGTCATCCGCCCCAACCTTCACCCCGCCCAACCTCCCCGCCCCCCGCAGGGTCGGCCAAGCGCGCGTGGGAAGTTGTACTTCTCTTTACTTTATTTCCGGACTGATCAGAATGAACATCCCCCGAGCCCGGAGCCGATCCTCGTCGTGTGCGCGAGGCAGCTGTAGTGCCTGTCAGCCCGAGGAGGTGGGGGGGGGGGGGCTAGGGGGGCTTGGCGATCCCCCCGCACTACGCCACGCCACTCCCCCTGTCCTGGTTTATTACGCTTCACGCCCTCTGCCAGCCCGCCCCGCCCGGGGACTTTCCGTTTCGCCACTTTCCCGTCATCCTCGATTAATTTAGATTAATTTTCCACCACGCCGGGGGTAAGTCGGCTGCCGGGGGCGTCTGTGGCTGGTGTGTGTGTATGTGTGTAGGGGGGGGGGCGGTTCTAGTTGATTCGACCTGTGCGCTCGCGCTTATCTTATCCCATTTTCGGAAGTGCAATATGGCATGTAGCCTATGCACACGAAATACTACAATTTTGTTTTCAGCGCAGATGTGTTCTTAACACGGCCCTGCGGCGTGACACTATGGTCGAGGGCAGACCACACTTTGAAAAATTGTGGATGGGCTAAGGTTTGAGTTAGAAAGATGACGTTTTGGGTTAAGCCTTATAAAGGATGAAAGTATCTCCAGGTTTTCCAGGAGCAACGAGACCCAAGCTGTTCAAGGGGGCGTGACAACATAGTGGTCACGTTGCACCCAGGGACCAGACCCATGCAAATGGCACTCGTGACCAGCGGTTGCCGCACCTAACACACGGGGTTCCAGTCCCATGGATGGCATAGGAAAGAAGTTAGGCTAGGAGCTGTCAGAACCCTATCAACCTTATACTCGTTTGAAAGTTCTCAAATAGAGGAATTCCATACTGACGTCGAAAGTCAAAAAATGTCAACTGGTCCGGAGATATTCGGTAAAAAGAAAACAACACTCCAGAAAGCTTCGGAATGAGCCAAAACCATGGATTACAATTTAGCTAGCACCTTTTTGCGGTTTTAATGTCTTTGTAGGAGTGCTCATGTTTAATGTCATTGTAAAGGCATTTTTAAAACACGTTGAGTCCTACTTTTTTCCGGTCAATTGGATCGAAAAGTTATTCTATTCTAAACTAGCTGTGAAACAGACTAGGTAAAGTTTATAGAAACAGACTTCAGACGAATAAAACGTGCTTGATATCACATCCTATTCACTTGACACAAAATTCTTCTTCCCCATTTAGAGTGTGTACATATGCCGCCCCCGTGACTTGTCGACATGGTCATGACGTTTGCGAAAAGAAGAATCAATAATGGCAACCGTCAAGAGTGGCAGTGGAGAGAGAGAGAGAGAGATCTCTCATCGACCGCCCCGTTGTGTGTAGCCTGGGCACATCGCGTTCCTCCCACGCAAACACACACACTCACACTACCACCATCAGCACCACACTGACGATCTCTCTCTCCCTCCGATCTCTGTATCCCCTTCTCCCTCTCTCTCTCTCTCTCTCTCTCTCTCTCTCTCTCTCTCCCTCTCCCTCTCGCATGTAGACGCCCACGGTGAAACCCGAGACAGCTAAGCACTCGACTAACGACACAGCAAAGTACAATTATCATTATACCGCCATTACCGATCCTTCCCCCGCCGGCAC
>NW_026267219.1:919190-920539 GCF_000697945.3 Frankliniella occidentalis
CCCAACCCTCCCCGACCCCTCTGACCCTCCACGTCCTGCCGCGTGGGGTAGCTGCGCGCGAGGGGGTTTGCCGCCATACCCCTCGCGGGCAGATCGGGCGCAACAGGTATGGCGGAAACACCCCGCGGCCCGAAGGGCTCTTACGGTAGCGCGACAAACACACAAGCCCTTTACGTCGCGCGATCAATATCAATTTGATTTACAAACATATCATACTCATATCAGACCTCATCCTCTCTCTCTCTCTCCCTCTCTCTTCCTCTCTCCCTCTCTCCCTCTCTCTCTCTATTCCTCTCTCTCTCTCCCTCTCCCTCTCCTGTCTCCCTCTCTCTCGCTCTCTCTCTCTCTCTCTCTCTCTCTCTCTCTCTCTCTCCCTCTCTCTCCCTCCCTCTCTCCCTCTCTCTCTCTCTCCCTCTCTCCCTCTCTCCCTCTCTCCCTCTCTCTCTCCCTCTCCTTTTTGGCCCTGCCAGTGGTTGTGTGATCGCATCGCGGGTAATTGGCCGAGCTGTAAAGGTCTGCGGTCTGGCCGTCCACGTCCGCCTTTGGCCCCGTCTTCCGTTAGCATGTGTGTCCGGGCCCGGCCCGAGCCCCGCCGCGGAGCCCCGGCCGCATCGCTCAGCCGACCACGCGGCACAGCCAGCCGGGCACAGCCGGGCACAGCACCACCGTTAGGAGAGCAGCGCTCCAGCACGCGTGCGCGCCTCGTCGCGGACAATGTCCAGGTGGTGTGTGTCTGCTGCAGCTGCAGAATGAGAAAGAGAAAGAGGGGGGGGGAGTGGGGACATGGTGACAGGGGGTATAAATTGCAGCGAGTCACAAAAATGGAGGCGCGCAGGTAGAAAAGATCGGAACTTTTTAAAAACATGTGGGAGGGAAAAGGGATGTAAAGGTTACAAGGGTTGATTCGATTGCCGCCGCAGTCGGTGCAGTTGGCAGAGTGTGCTCGCCGGGGGACACCAATAACACCATCACCTTCACTTGGCTCCCTTCCCCTACTCCCATTCCTGGAAACAGGTCAGGCGTGCGATTTGCATTCGTACTTCGCCCCGCCGTTCCCACCACCCAGGCCGCGCCGCGGGCCCCGCCCAGCAGGAGACAGCGGCGCCGAAGAAAGTGAAGCGAGTCAAGTGAAGGGGAAGGGATCCACGGCAAGAGAGCACCGCGCGACCGTGTGGGGAGCCGCGTCGCCTCGGGCCGCCTCCCCCCGCGACGCGATACGATACATCGATAGTGGAACCGATCATTTTAACGGGGACGGTGAAACCCGAGACAGCTAAGCACTCGACTAACGACACAGCAAAGTACAATTATCATTATACCGCCATTACCGATCCTTCCCCCGCCGGCAC
>NW_026267219.1:920589-923460 GCF_000697945.3 Frankliniella occidentalis
CAGGCCGCGCCGCGGGCCCCGCCCAGCAGGAGACAGCGGCGCCGAAGAAAGTGAAGCGAGTCAAGTGAAGGGGAAGGGATCCACGGCAAGAGAGCCCCGCGCGACCGCGTGTGGGCAGCCGTCGCCTCGGGCCGCCGCCCGGCGCGACGCGCCCGCGGGCCCCCACAACGATACATCGATAGTGGAACCGATCATTTTAACGGGGCCCTCGCCTTCCTCCTCGCCGACGCGTCGGCGCGGGTCAGCGCGTTTTGCCCGAACCCACCACCTACCTGAGCCCAACCCGCAGCGCCCCGCGGCGGCCCCAACCTCCCGCCGCTCTCGCCTTTGATTTAAATCCCTTCAGACGGAAGAGAGAAGTCCGAATTAGAGGAGGACCCGCGGCCAGGCCGTCCGTGGCAGCCCGCCGCCTGCGCCCGACCGGGTCAGCCTCGCCAGACCCGCGGGCGCGAAAAGTTGTATGAGAGGAGGGGAGAGATATACTAGAAAATATACATCAGAAATTGTCTGTCGGGGCGAGCGGCGCGCAGCGGACGGGCCGGCCGCGGGCGCCGGGGGGCCGGACGGGGAAATGTATGGCGGACACACTATAAGGATCAAGGTCAGGCGGCCGCCGCGCCACGCCGCGCCACGCCGCGCCACGCCGCGCCTCCAGGCCAACGAGTTTGGAATATCGCGCCGTGTAATCGGCCAGGGCTGCCCTGCCGCCACGGCGCCGACGAGTTACTGGGGCACTCGGTGCAGCTGCAGCTGGCGTGCAGCCGCACAGCTGGCCCTCACACCTGGCCGCGCGGTCCGCGAGGAGGATGCGCGATGCACGGACCTGCCGGCGCCACGGCGGCGCCTTGCCACGCAGCTGGCCCGCCAAAAAAATAATGACGTTCATCAACACTACTGATATTGATTTCATCAATCAGATCGGAGAGAGGGCTATAAATATCCGCACCGCCGGTAACGATATGCAAAGTGGTCGGTCGCAGCCTTCGCCGCCGCCGGCCGCGCTTCGAATTAGAGCGACGGAATGGAGTAAGAAAGCAGAACCAATCGCCCCCTCCGCCCCTCCGCTTCCTGACGAGCTGAAAAACAAGGTCCTTGTGGCGCATGGGCGGGGTGGCGGGCCGCCGGCGGGGCGGTGTGGCGCCAGGCGAGGAAGTCGTCAACACGATTTGAACACCCCGCGCTCGACGGCGCCACGCCACACCCCGCCTTCGCGTTGCAGAATCTGTCTCGAGCCGAGCTATCAGCCGTCGGTCCCCGCGGCGGCGGCATCCTCCGCACTGCGACTAATGACCTGAGAAGAAAAGTATACCCCTCTTGTCTCGACGGCAGAGAAAGTGCCCCGGTCGTGTGGCGTATCAGCTGGCTGGGGGCAACGCGAGCATGCGTGCGGCCTGAAAGGCACTCGCGTCGAACCGCAGTTAGAGTAGTGTGCACTTTAAGGTGTCGTGCACAATGCATGACAGTAAAATCATAAAACCCGTGAACATGTAACATTTGTCATCAACTAGAAACTAATTTGGTTGGTGTCCTTTTCTGCATTTGGCGTCTTCGAACGCCAACATTTGGCGTTTATCAGAGGACTCTAGTATTTTGGCGTTCAGAGACGCCAACCAGTTTACAGTGAATGTGGATATTTCTGGCAATGTGCCGAATTTGTAGAGTTCGTTCAGTATGATCGCCCCAATCGGGTGCGCGCATTCTCTCCTCGCGGTCCGGCCGGTCATGGTTTACGGTTATTTAACGGGGGGGTTCTATTGGTCCAAAGGGGGATAGGACCTGCTGCAAGAGCTTCCGGAGAGAAAGCCGTGGCCGCGGTGCGGCGCGAGCAACATTCTCTCAAGTCCCTAATGACAGCGGCGCTCGGACAGCCCGGCCCGGCCCTGCGCAGCTCGGGACACTCCGCCGTGAGAACATGACGGGGCGCCACGCGACGCCCCCGCGGCTCCCGTAACTGGACTGCGTAGCAAGCACCACGATCAGTTTTGTGTGACAACCAAAAGTTTTTTTGTTTTTTTTGTTCGCGTTGTTCTTTGTCGGTCGGACCACTTGCACATTCCATGTTACGCTGTGAAAAATATTCCAAAATATTACAGACAGTCGCCACTTAAAATATTCCAAATATTCCAAGAATATTCCAAAAGTATTACAAATATCCTGTATGAACACAAAAACATATGAGTGGTCGACCCCCTCGGATCCCTCTCATTAGGTGAGGCACAAATAATTAAGCAGCCCCACTTTGTGCAGCGACCTACAGAGAGGGATAGGTACCTAGGTGAACTTGGGTGAGAGGCGGCCCCGCAAGGGCGCAGGGGTCCCGCCCCGCCCCTCGCCGCGCGCCCCAGTCGTGACCGGCCGACAAATCGCTATCTGTGCCAGCCGGTCTATTCACATTCACTTTGGTCGAATAATGGAAACACGAAGGAACACGACGGCATCCCGGCCGACCCGTCCCGACCGGGTCGAGCGCACGCCCTCCATTCAACTGGCCGAGGAGGCGGCCCGGCCGCGCACAACAACGAGTACGAGAAGAAAGAGATTTGCGATAAATGTCGACCTTTCTTTTTGGCCTAGGTGGGCTGGGGTGAGGGTGAGGCGAGGCATGACAGCAGGAGAACGTGAGTATTTTGGTTGGCATCGTGAGCTCTTCGAAACGGCCGACGGATCTCTTTCGCCGGACGTGCATGTGGTACGGCATTTGTATGCCGTTTATTTTTCCTCTGCGCGTTTTTGCTCGGCTGCAGTCGCGAGCCACGTGATCTGTTGCGTTAAATGTCACCGCTTTCACGTCCGGTCGCGCCCTCCTGCCCCGTCCTGCCACTCGACCCGCAAACTGTCTCTCGGCGCGGTGCGGTCGGCCGCCCCGCCCCG
>NW_026267219.1:923725-937671 GCF_000697945.3 Frankliniella occidentalis
CACTGCATCCTGTGTGCTGCCACTACTGCACGTCACCCATCCTCACATGACATATGCGGCGGATGACGCACGCCCTCCGCAGGCAGGCGATATGGCGTGCGACGCGCTCTCCTTCCTCAACCACGAGCACGGCGATGCCTGCACTTTTACTACCGCCCTGCCCTTCCCCGATCTTAGGTAAGCGCGCGAAACCTATACGCCAGGGAGAAGCATTTTATTGTATTCAGAAAAGTGTGCCCTGTACCCACGGTAAAAAAACAATGCCTGATATTTTTTAGGAAACCGGAAAAACTCCTCAGATTTTAAGGAATCTTTTTAAAAAATCAGGAAAAATCCCGCACTTTCTTTCTCGAAATCTGGGGAGTTAACTTCAAACGAAAGGAGTTTTTCAAAGTTTTCCACTTTCCCTCAACAAATCAGACATTGTTTTTACCGAGCCATCATATGGTCTCCACCGCCAGCACGTCGCAGTCTAAATCAGTATGGTGTGCGTGTATGGTGAGCAGGAATGATGAAGACATAACATGTCGACGACGCGTAAACCGGGCCGGGCCGTATGCTAAACGAGCCCGTGACAGCACGCGTGGCCCGGGCCGGCGTTCTCGCTCACCCCCGATACACTTTCACTGCTGTAACACTCAGACATCATCCTCATCTCGGCCAGCTTCCGCTCGCGATGCGATGATGGCGATGCTCGTCGTGCTCATGCTCCGGCTCAGAACCGTTTGGCTGAGGATGCGTGCGTTATCGGGGCCGAGCACGCATGTGAGCTCATCAGGCTCCCGCCGCGCCCCGCCCCGCCCCGCCGCGCCTCGCCTCGGTACAGGTGCGCCCCGCTATGGGCACTCTGCCGTAATAACAGCGGAGCGTACCGGACACGCGCGTGCGTGCGAGCGGCCGAGCAAGTAAGACGAGGGGAGAGAGAGAGAGAGAGAGAGAGAGAGAGAGGCGAGTGCCCGCCGAGGAGATGATATCGGAGCGACAGAGAGGCAGGCAGAGGGCACGGGCGGATGAAGACAATGAGCGCCGAGGAGTCACTAACATCCCCGCCCGCTTCCCTACGGCTCGCCGAGCGGCTCGCCCACGCGGTAGACTTCCCTATGCGTTATTCGCGCTCACGCACGCGAAAGTATACAGCGAACGAGGAACTGTTTTGAAACTGGACCAAACGTGCGGAAATGACTGTTTGAATGTTTAGTGGCGGTGCGCACGGTATATCGTGGGCCAGCTGCCAGCGGCCGCCGGAGGGATTCAATAAACTACAATCTAATAACGCCATTCCCGGGCGGGGCGGGGCGGGGCGGGCGTGCGCAGCGCGGGTAGCGGGGCGGCTCCAGTTAGCGCGGCCCGCTGTCACGCACGCACTCCAGTGGCACACTGGAGGCGGCCCGGCCCGGCCCGGCCCGCTAGCGCTCGCGAGGATGTGTGATTGCATTCCTTGCTGCACGACCGCTGTTGCCGAGCCATCCGCCGCCGCCGCCGCCACCGCCCCGCGACGCGGCCCCGCAGCGCCCGTTCTGCCCCGCGACCAAGGCTCAAGGCGCCCGTCGTCACGGGAGGACGCGAGGACGTCGCCCTGCACGTCCACCGAATCTGGGAGAGGGGCAAGGTGGGGACGACGACGCTGCAAAGTGGGTCTGTCGATCCGACACGCTCGGACGCGCCGGCTGCTTGGGCTCACTCACCAGGATGGGGATGTGGTTGGTGACGTAGCAGAGCGCCAGCACGGCCAGGACGGTGGGCAGACGCAGCGCCTCGGCCTCGTCCTCGGCCTGCTCCTCCGGCACCGTGCAAGGCAGCTGCAGGTGGTGCAGCGGCGGCGGCCGGCCCAGGCACGGCGCCCGGCTGTTGGTGGAGGTCGGCGACGTGGTGGTCGACATGTACGAGTTGTCTGACGTCCAGTTGTTGTTGTTGCCGCGCAGGCCGAAGTCCCGGTTGAGCGTCGAGTCGCTGTACTCGCCGCCGCACAGCTCCCGGTACCTGGAATCGGCAGAATGAGCGGAAATGAGGGACGAAAAAGGACTCGGTTTTAATCCGATTCAACGAGCGTCGGGTAATCGGGCCGCATGTCGCCGGGCTGTCCTACCTGTGCTCCAGAGAGTTGTCCAGCGAGCGCAGCGCGCTCAGCGGGCTGCCCAGCGCCGCGCCCAGCGGGCCCGGCCGGCCCAGGGTGGACTCGGCGCTGTACGGGCCCTGCAGCGCCTTCTCCAGCGTGTCGCTCGGGTAGCCCGGTGGCAGCCCGTTGAGGAAGGTGATGGAGGGCGGGTCGTCCTTGCCCAGCGTGCTCGGGTTGGAGCGGGCCGCGGTGGTGGTGCCCGTCGCCGTGCAGTAGTTCCAGAAGGTCTTCGCGACGGGGCCCTGCGGGTGGCTGAGCGTGCCCATGGCCGAGGCAGACACGGACGAGAAGTCAGACAGCGCCGAGGACAGGTCCGAGGAGGAGGTGAAGAGGTTGTGCTGGCGGCGGCGGTGCGGCAGCGGCCCCAGGCCCTGCGCCAGCCCCTGCGCCAGGCGGCACAGCGGCGCGGGTCCTGGGCGGCGCAGGCAGCAACACACGCCCGCCACGAGCACGGCGGCCAGCAGGAAGGCCGAGTGCAGCGACAGCGACAGCACGGCGTAGCGCGGGTCCAGCTCGTGCGCCAGGAAGGCGCACTGGGCCTGCGCCTCGGCGTGCGCGCCGCGCGCCAGCACGGCCGTGATGCCCACGCACGCCGAGAGCAGCGTCAGCGAGATGAGGTGGTAGACGAGGTGCGTGCGCGTGACGGCCGTGACGCGGCGCAGCAGCAGCAGGCGCGTGACGGCCAGCGTGACGAGCGTGCCGGCCTGCAGCGTCTGGCCCGAGGCGAGCAGCCAGGTGGCGGCCGAGCACCATTGCAGCGGCCCGAGCAGCGACATGGCCAGCAGCGAGTAGAGCAGCGCGGCCGCCTGCTGCACCAGGCCCTGCCACGCCAGCGCGGCCAGCAGCACGTCGAGGGGCAGCCAGGCGGCGCGGCGCCGGTGCAGCACGAGCAGCGTCCAGCACAGCGGCACCGCGGCCAGCGCCGCCCCCACCGCCGTGCCCAGCCACGCCGACATCTCAGCGGTCAGCGGCGTCAACGCCGCGGCCAGCAACGGTCAGCACATCCCTGCCGAGAGCAAAAATGACAAAATTAGTTTCATCGCTAACTTTTTTGTTAGTTATTTTGGGGGAATAAAATTGCGACTTAGTACATTTTCTTTTCCGAGCATGGGCACAGGCTCGGCACTTTTTACCCTAACCACCCTCCCCTGACACTCAATATTTGATGAAATCACTTTATAGTCGTCTGATTAGTGACGTGACGTACTCCAATAAATTCATGTAACGGTGCGTGCGTGGCGCCCTGGCAAGTGGCGGAGTTTGGTTACCCGCGCGGTGCGCTTCCATCATCTCCCTTTATTATTTATTTCCGGCTCCTGCCTGCGCGGGACTGAAATGCGTTTAAGCCGGTTGCGTGACGCTGCTCGCTGCCGCGGTGATCCCCTGCTCCGGGCCGGGCCTGGCCCCGCGGTGCGGGCGGCCGCAGGACAACAGCGACCGCAGGACCCGCAGGACCCGCAGGCCTGCTATAGACCACAACAACGAGCTGTTCCTTGCGCAACCACACCGCTAGGCGAGCCTCTATAAGCTCTGCACCTTAAGACTGCAGGTCTGCTGAGCCCCTTGCAGCTGCTCTGCAATAACGTCTCGTTGGGCTCTGCCGCCGCAGCGGCGGGCGGAGTCAGTCGTGAGCCGTACTGTAGAGCCTGGGCTGGATTGGTCTCGGCTGGATGGTAGGTCTCGATGGTGGGTCGGGTCGCCGATGTGTGGCCTGGCCCCCTATGATGACGCTGGTCTGCCCAAGTCGACCAGAGCAGCCTGCCTTAGAGGGCTCCTCATCGTGAGTGCGAAATGCGTAGGAGGAGGAGGAGGGCGGGAGGATGCCGGTAAACGCCGTCGCTTTTGGTCACATTGGGTAATTTTCAGCTAAGCTTCGCAACAGCTGCGTGATAGATTAGCAGCAGCACCAAGCGGCCGCCAGAAGCCCGGCCGCGCCTCCACGACGGGCGGCAGGTGGCCCAGGAGAATAGGGGCCCGCCACGTATAAAACAACTGATCACAGGAAAAGAGGCAAGAAAAAGGAGTTTTCTTAGCCGTTCTCTCGAATCCACCACCACCACCGGCGACTCCTTCGCAAAACACTCGAGGCATGCTTCAATTTGGAGCCATGACACGACGGTGACGAGGGCGCCCGGGCGGGCTGACGCCGCCTCTGAGCTGAGCCGGCGGCCACGAGGCGCCCAGCCAACGAGGCGCGGTGCTTCCGGCCAGCAGAACGCTCTCGAGGGGAAACTTGGCACTGCAATAAAACATAAATCCGAAAATCTAAAACTTTCGAATGTATTTTTAAAATAGTATTTTTCTTACATTTTTGAAATTTTAGATAAGTGCATGACCGTTTACCAACTTTCCAAATTTTGTTTGAAAATTTCCACTATTGATAACGACGGTGGTGTGACGCCGAGGACAGCTACAGGGGCCGTACCGTAAGCCGTCATAACGTGATCGCCCGGCGGAGCCCGCGGTCCGGTCCAGCGTTTAGCGAGGGCCCGGTCGCTGATGGTAAATGTGCCAATTCGGAGCCCAGTGGACCAAGTCCGTGAATTTTCTTTCCTCCTAGCGGACGGGACGGCGATAGAAGAAGTAGTAGCACGAGAAGGGGGGAAAAGGGGGGGGCAGGCGAGCGTCCAGGCGTGCGGGCCGGTAGGTCCCGTTGGGCAGTGCGGTCGGGCCGGCCGGGCAGCCGGGCCCTCTGCGGGGGTCAGCAGCTGCCCACAGCTGCCGCAGCTGCCACTGCCCGACCCGCAGGTGCCGAGGCCCGCTGCTGCTGCTGCTCCTGGTGAAATGGAGCGCGCGCGCGCGCTTCGTCTCTATGGTCACCCTGGCCAGCGAAAGGTCACACAGACAGCCATGCGTCCTGCTCTGCTCCACCCTGGCAGCAGCGGTGGCCGGGGAAAGCATGAAAGGGAAAAGGGCGTGTGGCGGTGCTGCTGGCGGGGTCCCAGCGCACCTCAGGCCGTCGGTAACGTCCCCGTGCCGCGGGACGACGGGATGCTCCTCTTTGTCCGGCCGCTGGCCCTCTCCCACGGGGGAGGCAAAAGAGGAGAGGAGGGGAGGGCGGAGAGGATCGCGACCAGGAGGGCCCCGACTCGGAGTCGCGCCGTTAAGTCTCGTGTGTTCACTGTCCGAGCCGGAGCAGCAAGCGAGTGTATGTTTCGATTTCGAGGCCAACAATTAAGTTGGAAAAGAAAAAGAAGGCGGGTGTGGTGGTGGTGGGGGGGGGGGGGGGGGCGATTCGGTGCGGTACTTTTGCCCCGGCTCGGCCCCGCCCACACGGAGCGCGGTGTGACGCAACGAGCGCAATGTGCACATCCTTTTGTGCCCGTCTTTCCCACCGCCGCCGCCACGGTACGCCACACCACCAGGCCACGCCTGGACGTAACGCCGATGGCACACGGTTATCTCGACATTGCATCGACCGACCAGTCGACACTCGCGGCGGCGCGGCGACACCCTCCTGTGAGGTGCGAGGCAGCCCGCCCGACTCCAGTGGCGCGGCTGCTGCAGCCTCGGCAGCCGGATGTCTCCTTACTCTACACGGGGCAATCAGACCAGTTCAACTTGAGCGAAGAAGGGAAAGGCAGATGAAGATTTTTAGCCGTTCAGGGTCCGCGTGTATACACCAGGATGCTCAAGTTGGCTGCCAGGCTCGGCTGCGTCATGATCCGCCCCCCCTCCCCCCCCTCTCCTTGTCAGGCCCCGGCGCCCAGCTGACTGATGTGAAATGAATGGACGAGAGACCCGCGGGTGGTCCGAGCCGGGCGGGTGTCCCTCGAGACTGACTCTGAAGGCCAGCGGCCCAGCGCCGCTGCGCCCAAGCCCGGTCTGGACGCAGGGAGAGGGAGGGGGGAGGGAGCGCCCGCAGCGACAACAAGTTTGGCGCGGTAAATTATGTTCCTCTTCTCCCACCCTCTCTCCCTCGCCCTCCTTCTGCTGCTCTTCCCTTCCCCTCTCCCTCAGGTCCGCCCGCGACTTTTTCGCCTTCTTTCACAACAATTACTCTTTTATCTTGGCGGAACCTCCACAAAAAAAATGAATGAAAAAAAAATCCCATTCACAACCATAATGGCATTATCGTCATCTCAATTCGCTTCGTTATGTTATTTTTACATTTTTCGCTTTATCTTATTTTCATTATTATCGTTCCCTTCCATCACGTACTTGATTTGTGTTATTACTATCACTCGGCACCTCTCCCCCCTCCCCCTCTACTCTACCCCCACCCAAGTCCTCCTCATCATTTCAACAAGTGCCCAATTTCGCGGCCGTACCGACCGTCACGCAGAGTACTGTTCCCAATGTACACCCCAGTGCTTGTCGTTTGTTGAGCGTGTTTAGAGTACTCGCTGAGCAAGGGAAAATATGGTCGAAGAAATTGCACGAATTAGTTGAACTTTCGTGAACATAAGACAAAGAAAGTTCTTTAGCGACGGGCAACGGATTTCGTAAACGAAGTTCAAGAAATCATTCCCCCGGTATAAGGCGCGGAGCTCTCGTCCTGCAGTGCGTGCAAGTCTCCACTATGGCAACTTTTCGTTCAACTCGGTGACTCACAGGGGCTGGTAAAATAAGTTCTCACGCAAGTCTTTATCTTATTTTGTTCCTTCCCCACGCGTCCAAAGCGATAAAAATATAAAAATATGCGTTGCCTTTTTTGCACCTATTTTACTATCCTCGGTACTACACACAAAAAAAATTACACCTGTCCGTCATCAATTACTCTTTGCCTTTGCGTTCCAGGCGCGCCTGCTCTGCGGTCAAGAGCAGCAGGATCACAAAACGGGGCGACGCACGGCACTTATTCGGCCGCCACAATGGAATATTTAGCGCGGCGCTCGCGCAGTGCGGCGCTGAGGTACTTAACCTCGTGACCCGCCCCCGCCGCTGGAAGGGAAGGCCCAACTGGAAGCCCCCCCGTGGCGGCCGGGGTTGCGGCAAACGAGATAAGTCAGACGCGCGACTGACAGGCCTGGCACTGACCTACGTCCCGCCACGCCACGCCACGCCACGCCACGCCACGCCACGCCCCAGCTGCGGTTGCCCCGACCCCGCCGACCGCTGAACCATTTTGCGAGTCAGGCTCAAACCTTTACTGCGAGCTACTTTTTGAACTCCGATGCTACTCTCGAGCACAGTTTTCTTTTCTTCCGCGTATTCTACAGTAAAGAGTAGTGTGGTGTGTATCCTTGTTCGAGTGCACACTACCTCGTGCAAGCATACATGTAGGTATTCGGGAGGTTACGTACGCATTCAAGTAGGCACTTGGGTTTCTAGAGTATACGCATGCACTTGTACTACACAGCTGTTGCTAGGAAAGCAACTCCAGTGCGGATTTTGTTATTCCGCGCGTTTGCCGAGCCGAGCCGCGCACGACTGTATTTGGTTCGACTTGCGCAAGGCTCGGGCGGCTCGGTCTGAGCTCGGGCGCAGGCTGGCGCTGCCCTGTCGCCGCCCCACCGCTTTCAGCGAGCCAGACGCGGTGTCAAATCACCAAGCGATAGACGATAGCTGCGCGGAGCGCCCCGACGGCGCGGCGGCCCCGGCCCGAGGGGGGACCTTGAGCTCGGCATTCTCGGCCTGCACGCCGCACCGGGAGGAAGGTGGGGGTAGGGGGCGGGAGGAAGGGGGCACCACCTCGCGCTTGTTTAATCCAGAGGTCGTTATGAACGATGTGTCCTGCGGTTCGTGTTTGTTGAGTGAAGGGCGATCCTCTCTCTGTCTCTCTGTCTCTCTGTCTGTCTGTCTCTCTCCCTCTCTCTCTCTCTCTCTCTCTCTCTCTCTCTCTCCCTCTCTCTCTCTCTCTCTCTCTCCCTCTCTCTCTCTCTCTCTCTCCCCCTCTCTCTCTCTCTCAGCAGCGCTAGCCGCAGGCCGCAGGGCAGCCCCAGCCGCAGGAGGCCGTCGTCGTGTCGTCGCCGTGGTCGCCTCTCGGATATCGGTCAGCCGCCCACGCCCCGCCAGACCCGCCGGCCCCGCCGCCGCACCGAAAGGCCACAACGACGGCGATTACGAGTTTTGACTCGAAGTCGGCTCCGGGCCTTCGGCCGGCCGGACGACGGTGGCTCGAAGCGGAGATGGGCGCGCCCGCGTGCGGTCGGACATCTTGGGCAGGGCTGTGTCCTCCTCGCACAACTTGCTTTCCATCACGGGAAAGTGTCCCGTCCCGCGGCCGCCACCGCCGCCGCCCTGGGACCCAACCACCGAACCCGCGCCGCGGCCGCAGGGAACGTGACGCTCATACCGGCGGCTCGGCCGGGCAGTACCCGCGCGGAGCACCGCGGAGTGGGCTTGGGCCTTAAGTGGCGGCGCGGGTCCTTGAACCGGGCGCGGTGCGGCGGACCTCGCCGTCATTCCAAATTAGCGACAGATCTCTCCTGCTGCTTGTCCGCCGCGCACGCCGACCGGCAAACTGCGGCTGCTGGCTGGCTGTTGTTGCACCGCCGAAGCCAGCATAATGTCTTTAGAACGCTGCGGTGCCCTTTTCAACTGCACGACGTCATCGTCATGGGTCTGCCTGACCACTAGCATTCAGCTATAGCAGTCTGTTGGGCTGCAGCGCGGAACTCTCTGCGAGGAACGGTTCTGCTGAACTAACACACGACTCCTTCGGTGCGGCTCGAACAACATCTTCAGCGAAGCTCTGCAAGCACTGCTTGAAGCAGGCGCCATGCAGGCCCAGCCGCAGCTACGGCTCCGCGGGACCGCTCGGCCCATTCAAGGCGCGACACGCCATTAGGCGCCGCGCAGAGGGCCCCGCCCCGCCCCGCCCAACGCGTCGACGACATGCGTTATACGCTGCAGTGGGCCGCGGCCGCGGACAATTAGTAGAGCTGTTTGCAGGGCGTGGCGGGCCCCGCCCCCTTGCACAATGGCGGGGCGGGGTGGGGCAGGCCTCCGCGCGAAAAGGAAGCTTGTTGATGAAGACAAGTCCTCCAACAAGACTCTGCGTCGCGCTGGTGCTAGTCCCGCGTTCGCTCGGGCTTGCTATCGGATCCTGTACAGAGATTGGACGCTTCAGCCGCAGCTGTTCGGAAAAGGCCTTTCTCGTGATGACTATCCTCCACACCGAGCAGCAGCAGCAGCTTCCGGCACAACACGGGGATTATTCGATCCACTCATATATGGTTCGGTTATTATGATTGCATCGATTGGCCGGTCTGGGCGAGCGAGCGAGCAATCGGACGGAACGGAACGGTAGCGATAGGCGCCGCTGGAGCCGAGCGAGGCGCGAGCCGAACGGATCCTTGACCAACACCGCCTCCACCAACACACCGCAACATGTGTTCGGGGCCACTGTCACAACAACTGAATGCTGATTAGCGAGAGGAGAGCGAACGAGAGAGAGAGAGAGAGAGAGAGAGAGAGAGAGAGAGAGAGAGAGAGAGAAGAGGTGCGGTGTAAATTAGGAGGGAGGCCACGCGCGTCGTGTGTTCCAAAATCACCACGCAGCTCCATTATAAAAGCGCTCGGCCAGCGCCGCGTTTGATATGGACACTGGCGCTCAATCAACGTCTCTGTTATAGGGCGTGCGTGCGTGCGTGCTACACTGCCAGCAATGAAAAATTGCACTTTTTATTGATACTTTTATTACGCCGCGTTGCGAGCCTTGGGACGTCGGGGAGTAATTATTCTCCCTTTCTTATTGTGCGAAGTGCACCGCAATTCACCGAATTCACCACGCAGTGCACTGAGCAGTGCACTGAGCAGTGCACCGAGCAGTGCACCGAGCAGTGCACCGAGCAGTGCACC
The DNA here is from genome assembly GCF_000697945.3 of Frankliniella occidentalis. Taxonomy (NCBI): domain Eukaryota; kingdom Metazoa; phylum Arthropoda; class Insecta; order Thysanoptera; family Thripidae; genus Frankliniella; species Frankliniella occidentalis. The sequence continues at coordinate 933,588 of NW_026267219.1, forward strand.
GAGCAGTGCACCGAGCAGTGCACCGAGCAGTGGCACCGAGCAGTGCACCGAGCAGTGCACCAGCACCACGCATTACACCAGCACCACGCAGTGCACAAGCCCCCCCTGACCTGTCCAAACACCGGCCGGCTTCGTAAAAGGCGAGGGTAAACAAGTCGTAGAGGGGACTCCTAACCCAACAGACGACGGACAGCCGGACCAAATAACTCTGACAATCGGCCGGCAAACGCAAACACACACACACGCTCACGCTCACATGCACTCACACACTGACACTCACATGCACTCAGATGCACTCCTCATTCCTCAAAGGCTTGTGCCGCGCCGGTCGTTACGTGTCGCTCGTTGGTTTCGCTGCAGGTACTATGCTGCACTCTAGGGGGGTACTTTACCTCCTCACGGGCTCTACCAGCGCACACGAAGGCACGCGGGCAGTGGCTGTGACACCAGTTGTGCACTATTGCTGCTGCAACGTGAGTCACTCTGTGCGACCAAATGGCAAATCTATAGTAGAGCACTCCTTTTTTGTAGGCCCGCTCTGCCAGACCCACGATGTATACAGAAAAGTTGCATGCAGTATAAAAATAACGCCAGATACTTCTGTGACTGTTGAAAACTGGTATTTCGTGTTACTCAACCTACAATTTACTAAAGAAAATTACAATTTTCAATTGTTTTAATAACTTATTAAATTTGAGATATGTTTCACAGTGTGCCCTTTAATTTCGACTTTGGTATGGTTGTCGCGCATGTAAATGACATGGGTACGTTTATGACACGGTTGCCACGCGTGTAAAACGTGCGTCAACCTTCTTTTTGTTTCAGTCATTGAACAGCTTTATTTGTGGAGTGCAGAGCGCGCGCAGGGGCGCACGTCCTCAAACAAAGCGGCGCGGCGGTCCGACGGCAGCGGGCTGCGCGAGACAACAGAATCAAAGCATTCCTTCGAGGCGCACCGAGAGGAGGGGGAGAGGGAGTCACGACGGAGTGGAAAAAATCATGGTTTACTACGCGAGATATGTTTGAAACAGACGACCAGAGACAAAAACGTCATTGGATTATTTGTCTTAACGGTTTCAAACGGTACTGAACTTTTTAAAGGAGAACACAAAAATATTTGTATTTTATTAGTCCAGAAATGTCACGCATCCTTAAGTCTTAGCTTATGACCAGTCGCACGCGTGGTGTCCATTTTCTACTGCTCGGACTAAAACTCTTTAACCTGTACTGAGTGCTTACCCAATAGTGTGGACCCCCTCGGTCTACCCCCGGCGGGGCCCGCGGGTGGGGGGCGAGGAAGGGGGTGTCAACAGGACGCCCAAGCCGCATTCCAGGAGGCGGTGCTGGAGAGCCCTGGAACAGAAAGAGAGAGGGCCTGGCGTTACACACACACAGTCACACTCGCGGGGCAGGGTGTCCCTGGCTGTCCCTGCTGGGCCGGGGCCCGGCTCAACGGTGTCCTCCACCACCACTACCACTACCTCCACTATCACTACCACCACCACACATCCGCTCGCGTCCGCTCGCTAGCCAAGGCGTAGTGGTGTGCACTTGGTCGGATGGATCTTGGTCGGGCCCTCCCGAGCCGGACGGGTCAATAAACCGAGGCTAGGCTGGGGCAGCTCAGCCGGCTCAGCTGCGGCGGGCCCGTAGTGAGCAGCCGTCGAATCATTTTCTACTGTTCGTTGGAGCGCGTCTCTTAGGAGCACAAGTCAGGTCGGTGTGGGTGTTGCCTGCCCGCTGTTCTGCTTCCCCGCAGCTCCCCCATACGACCGCCATACGCCAGCTCAGCTCTGGAGCCACTGCCGCCGTCCGGTCCAGTTCACTTCCGCCCCCCAACTAACACTTCCATTTTCTTTGTGATGAAAAGCAGTGCTTTGCAGAATTTTCGTATACTGAACCTGCAACTGAGGCTGAACTTTCATGGAAACGACCCTCCGAAACACAATACGGTAAGGTGCCCTAATGTGGCCACTGTCCATTGATGGCCACTTTTCTCGATTTCCAGCCAGTCTGGTCACTTTACAATCTTGGCCTTGTAGTTGTGTTCTAGTAAGGTCCCTACTTGGGCATAATAAGCCAAACTACTTTACATCGTTGTCTACATTACAAGAAAAAGGGGTGGCCATCATTGGGCAGCAGGCCCATTCTTAAGGTGGCCATCATAGGGCATCTTACCCTACACAAATCGCGATTCATGTAGAACGCTATCCCTCTGGGCGCCCGTGTGTGCGGCCGCGCCCATGCCTGACCCTGTCTGTGCCGTGCGCCCGTGCGCTGGAAGGTGTCGCCCGTCGCGCCGCACTTTGTTTTTACTGTCGCCCAGGCCATACCCCGCCCGCCTCAATGAAAATGAATAACAACGATAAACGCACTCTTGATTGCACGGCCCGGACAATCACAATCATCCAGCTCGCGACTCCAGCAGGGCGGGGTGCGCGTCGCCGTCTGGTGAGCCGTTGTGTGGCGCGCGGTGCGGCGCGGTGAGCAGGACGGCGGGCGATTCGGGCGGGCGTGCGCTGGTGAGGCAGGCGGGTGAGCAGACCGTGTATAAACATCGTAAAGTACAGGTCGCGGAGAGTGCAGCAGGCGGGGTGGGGCCGGGCGGGGGCGACATTAGCATTCCATGGCAGATCAAATCGTGCCAAGCGGCTCACCGACTCACCGCGGGGCGCGGCGGGGCGAGGCGCGGCGAGGACGGCGGCGCCGCAGAGCCAGAGGAGGAGGAGGAGAAGATGATTACATTTCCCCATAACTCTCGCGTCAAGAGACGAAGAGGGACCGCCACGCCCTGCCCCGCCACGCCCTGCCACGCCACGCCCTGGGCCGCACACACACATAGACCATCCTGCTGCCCTCTGGGGGCTCATTACCGCATCGTTGTCACGGCGACCGTCTCACTGGAGACGGTGTGAAAAGGCCGCCACGGCAAACACGGCGAGAGAGAGAGAGAGAGAGAGAGAGAGAGAGAGAGAGAGAGAGAGAGAGAGAGAGAGAGAGAGAGAAGGTGGTGTGTCTCGGTGTGGGCAGCAAGCGCGAGGGCCGCGGGCCGGTCGGAATGCAGCCGGACTGGACCCCACTGCGCGGCTGAGCCGCGGCTGAGCCGCTCGGTGGTGCTGACTGAGCCGCGCGGTGCTGAGCCCCGGTGGTGCTGAGCCAGGCCCCCACTGTCACAGACTGTTTAAAAACAATGTGCACGCCGCACGCCCACAGCGTAATTACAGCTGGAGCGAGTCGTCGGCGCCGCTCCGCCCTGGAGGCCCTGGCTGGAGGCCCTGGAGGATATGTAGTTAGCGATAAGTAGGGTTGAAAAGGAGGGTCCGGCGAAAAGGAGGGTCGCGACGAGGAGGGTCGGCGAGGAGGGTCGGCGAAAAGAAGGGTCGGCGCAAACCGCCGCGTATGCTTGTTTGAGCTCGCTCCAGTCCACATTTCAGGTGTTCATAGTTCATAGCGAACGTGAACGGATGCCTAAGTGTCCAAAAATCGGACAGGAGCGAGCTCAAACAAGCATACGCGGTGGTTTGCGCCGACCCTTCTTTTCGCCGACCCTCCTCGCCGACCCTCCTCGTCGCGACCCTCCTTTTCGCCAGACCCTCCTTTTCGACCCTACTTATCGCTAACTACATATCCTCCTGGAGGGGAGGAGGGTGGCGGTGGGGAGGTGCTGCTGCTGCCCGCGTCACTAAACAGAAGCGGCTGATTAGAAAGGAAAAGGGGAAGGTCAAATATTAGTGGTCGAGGAGGGCGGCGGAGCGCTGGTTGGTGGTTCCCACGGAACAGGTGTAACCACTTCATCAGGCGGCCCGGCCCGCTCGGGGCACTCGCACTGCACGGCCTGCATGCCAGGTGCCAGCGCAGCAGGTCCTTATGCGAAGGCACGCCCGGCGTGCGGGCGGGGCGACCTCAACGCCGGGCTGGGGACCATTCCGCGACCGTCCGCAGCCAGTCGTCCGGGTGCTGGTGGGTTGAAAGCGGCGCGTATATAACTTCCGCGGCGGTGCGGTCATGAAGCTCGCTGCAACGCCCAATGGGCCGCGACGGACCCGCCACGCCCGGGTACACCCCACGCCCCGCCCCACCCCAC
>NW_026267219.1:937721-938909 GCF_000697945.3 Frankliniella occidentalis
AGAAAATTACAATTTTCAATTGTTTTAATAACTTATTAAATTTGAGATATGTTTCACAGTGTGCCCTTTAATTTCGACTTTGGTATGGTTGTCGCGCATGTAAATGACATGGGTACGTTTATGACACGGTTGCCACGCGTGTAAAACGTGCGTCAACCTTCTTTTTGTTTCAGTCATTGAACAGCTTTATTTGTGGAGTGCAGAGCGCGCGCAGGGGCGCACGTCCTCAAACAAAGCGGCGCGGCGGTCCGACGGCAGCGGGCTGCGCGAGACAACAGAATCAAAGCATTCCTTCGAGGCGCACCGAGAGGAGGGGGAGAGGGAGTCACGACGGAGTGGAAAAAATCATGGTTTACTACGCGAGATATGTTTGAAACAGACGACCAGAGACAAAAACGTCATTGGATTATTTGTCTTAACGGTTTCAAACGGTACTGAACTTTTTAAAGGAGAACACAAAAATATTTGTATTTTATTAGTCCAGAAATGTCACGCATCCTTAAGTCTTAGCTTATGACCAGTCGCACGCGTGGTGTCCATTTTCTACTGCTCGGACTAAAACTCTTTAACCTGTACTGAGTGCTTACCCAATAGTGTGGACCCCCTCGGTCTACCCCCGGCGGGGCCCGCGGGTGGGGGGCGAGGAAGGGGGTGTCAACAGGACGCCCAAGCCGCATTCCAGGAGGCGGTGCTGGAGAGCCCTGGAACAGAAAGAGAGAGGGCCTGGCGTTACACACACACAGTCACACTCGCGGGGCAGGGTGTCCCTGGCTGTCCCTGCTGGGCCGGGGCCCGGCTCAACGGTGTCCTCCACCACCACTACCACTACCTCCACTATCACTACCACCACCACACATCCGCTCGCGTCCGCTCGCTAGCCAAGGCGTAGTGGTGTGCACTTGGTCGGATGGATCTTGGTCGGGCCCTCCCGAGCCGGACGGGTCAATAAACCGAGGCTAGGCTGGGGCAGCTCAGCCGGCTCAGCTGCGGCGGGCCCGTAGTGAGCAGCCGTCGAATCATTTTCTACTGTTCGTTGGAGCGCGTCTCTTAGGAGCACAAGTCAGGTCGGTGTGGGTGTTGCCTGCCCGCTGTTCTGCTTCCCCGCAGCTCCCCCATACGACCGCCATACGCCAGCTCAGCTCTGGAGCCACTGCCGCCGTCCGGTCCAGTTCACTTCCGCCCCCCCCC
>NW_026267219.1:939655-941260 GCF_000697945.3 Frankliniella occidentalis
GCCCCACCCCGCCTCGCCCCGTCCGCCCACACTCTGCGCTCCTTTCCATTCGGGGCGCCGACGCGGCTCGGAACGCGGAAAATACGAAAATGCCACCAGGACTACGTGTCGTGTCCAGCACGCCTTTGGTGGCGCCACGCGCAGTGGCGGTGCGGCGGAAGGGGGAAATCTTACGGTATACACAAGACTGCGCGAAAGAAAAGACCTCAAACAATCATTGCTATCGACTCGGGTAATGTTTTCCTTCCTCTCTCCGCTGTGCGCTTTGCCCCCCCGTGTGCTGTTGCGGAGGTTAAGGCACCCCGTCTCAAGCACATCCCATCTAGACGACGACGGGAGCTCACATGTGTGGCGGACCGGCGGGCATGTACCGTCTCGGGTAAACCACAGCCGTCTACCGGGTATAGGCAGGGCTGCGTCCGATACGACACCATGTAGTCTATCCGTCTCTCTCACTCTCACACTCGCGGCGCCTGCCTGCCACGCGGAGCTGCAGTGCGACGAGGATGGAAGAAGGGTATATGGCGCCGCGGAGGCGGCCGAGGAGTGTAATGAAATGCGTGACAGCCACTGTCATGGAGCGTGCGTGAGACGAGAACAACAACATTGTTACGGGCGGCGAAATACTTTGCGCAGTGTCATACCGTGCCCTGCCTTTCCCCCTCACTTCACATCCTCTGCTTTGGGGAAGGGGGGGGGGGTCGTCAAGAAAGTGCGCGTGTCCGCTTTTCTCAGATATATATGTTCCGCAAATCGCATGTGGAGCTAGCTCGGCGCCTGCGAAAATCAGGGTAGGCCACCGAGCAGTGCACGCGTGCACTGCAGGCAACATGTTGCCTACCCATCAGGCGCCATGTGAACCAAGCTGCACTGAGCAATTTCGCAGCGCAAAAGTGCGAACCGGTGTGAAGTTACTTTCTGGCTGATCCTTCAGCTTCAGCCTCTCCCTCCCTCCCTCTCTCTCTCGCCCCCTATTTTCCGCTCATTCTCTTTTATGCTCCCTCCCCTTTGTCACAAAGAATGGTGCCATCGGGTGAAAAAGTATAGGGAGACGTCGAAGACGAGAGCTTCGAGCAGCACCGCTGTGCAGGCGCGGCTCAGGCGCGGCAGGCAGGCAGGCATCACAGGCATCCTCGCAGGCATCCTAATTCCGATCCGAATCCCAATCGAAGCGAAGCAAGCGCGGCGCGGCTGCCTTTGGCGCTCCGCTGGAAACGCATTTCGCATTCCTCTTTGTTCCAGCGGACTAAAGACTATTTTTCACAGGAGTACGCAGAGAGAGAGGGAGAGAAAAGGGGATGAAACAATTCATCAAAGCCATTCAGTGGCTGTCCGTCCGTACGTCCGTCCGTTTGTAAATAACCGTCGGCAGATCGCGCGAACGACGAACGAAAAAGAAAATATTGTTGTGTAGCGTGTTCGCAGCAGAGTAAAGGCGTTCGGAAGGAAAGGCAAAGGTACAGGAACAATCAGGTTTATTTATCCAATAGATTACAAGTCACCAAGACTCGACGGACTCAACGCGGTACGGTACGAAACGTAACGGGACGGTAAGATCAGGACGACGTCTTGACGCTACGAAGTCTGACACAGGAGTGAGAGCGG
>NW_026267219.1:946230-948802 GCF_000697945.3 Frankliniella occidentalis
GGAGACACACTCACCCGCGTCAGCCGGCAGCTGCAAACGGCGCCCACTTGCATCAGCTGCAGGCCGCGAGCTGGGATGGGACCCGCTCGCGTCAGCCCGCGGCTGCAAGCGGCGCTTCGTCATGGGAGGCAACGTGGGCCCGCCGCGCTGCAGACACGGCGCCCCACTGCTACTACAATGCACCGGCTTCGATAGAGTGTAGCGCCCCACCTGGGCCGGCGCATGGCGCCCTGCTGCCACACGGCGCGCGGGTACAGCGCCCGGTCGCACCGACGGGGCTCGCACAGGTGAGGGCCCCCTCCCCGTACGCCCTTTGACGAGGTGAGGGCCGGACACCGGCGGCGGCCGCTCCGTGGCCTCGGAGTGGTCGACACCTTCTCTGGTCCGGGACGACGGCGTGCAAGCCGGCGTCTCCGAGCCATCGGCGCAGACCCGGTCGGAACAGACCGGACCCTGGGTCCGCGGCCGATAGGCAGCAGGCAATGCAATGAGCGCCTCCCATGCGCGTAGGTCACCCTCGATAGTGATGCTCTGCCCGGGAGCTATCTCCTCCTGAGCAGCAATGCGCAGCGTCGCGAAGGGTTGCGCTGCGCTGGGCGTGTCTTGCAAGCGGTAGGGCACCGCGAGGACAGTGCGCCCAGCGGACTCCGGCAACTTATGCATTTCAATCTTGTTTTGGCCTGGGTTTTGCCTCACGTCGTAGAAAACGAGAAAGTTTTGGCCGAGAATGACATCCTCTGCTATGTCGGCCTCAAAAGCCCAGGTCTCAAAGACCACGCCGGCGATGGTCAGCTTGACCACCGCGGGCCCAAGCAGAGGGGCGGCCTGCTGAGCGGCCTGCCGCATTCTGATGTGAGATGGCTCTAATTTCAGGCGTGGAAGCAAACCATGCCGGAATAGGGTTATGGTCGACCCGCCGTCAACGACAGCCTCGGCCTTGGTGTCGTTAATAAGCAGATTTATGACGGGCGACGGCACCGAGACGGGCAGGTCTGTCTGGTCGGGGGTGGGTGTCGCCGCGGTTCTCAGGGAGGCTTTAGTGGCGGCCGAGAGACGCGCGGCACCGTCTAGTTTTTTGAACTAGACGAGCCGTCCTTTTCATCCTCTTTCTTGATTTTGGCATCGGTCTCTTGCTTGGCCCTTTTGCCTCCCCGGCCCCCACGGCCCTTGCCCTTTCCCTTGCCAGCTTGCTTGCCCTGAGCGGGCGCCTGTTGGGTAGGCAACCCATTTGCCACAGCTGCCGCGGTGGGTACGTAGTACACCACGCAGGGGGCCTGGCCGGGGGACACACCCTTCGGCCCGCCCTGGGACGCACCCGGGGCGGCGGTCCCCTGCTGCTGCTGTCTGCCTGAGTTTTTCGCGGGACATTGCCATTTGAAATGGCCCTTCTCTCCACAGGAATAACAAGAAACTGTGGACATGTCCCGCTTAGGCCGGTTTTGATCGGAAGAGGACGTGCTGGCACTGGCTGACTTTGCTTTCTCAAGCTGAGCCCGCAGCTCATTCAGCTGCTGGTGCCCAGTATTTACAGACCTCACCAGCTCGTCCAATTTCTTATTCGTGGGGCTCGTGCTGGCGCGACGAACGCGCTTGGGCGAGCCGCCGCGATCATCAGCGGCGTACTCTTTCTCTGCCTGACGCAAGGCGTCGCGCAGGGAGTCAAACCTTTCTCTCTTTCTGCGGACAAATCGCTTGGTTGTGCTATCAGCTAGGCCATTGATGAATGCCTTTATCATCAACTGCTGGAGAGCACCCTGAGACATACCCGGGTGCGCCTCCATAGTAACATCGGTGACGTCAGCTGCGAACTTACGCAGCGACTGTCCCGACTTTTGCTTGAGGCCAGCATAGCGCCTTTCAGCATCAGCACGGTTGACATCTGGCAAGAAGCGAAGCTTCAGTGCCGAGTCGAGCGACTCGAAGTCTGTCCGCTTTCTGTCGGGCAGGTGCCGGAGCACTGCCTCCGCGTCCTCAGTAAGGAGCATAGACAGCTCAAGTCCTTTCCGCCGGTCTGACCAGTGGCACTGGCGCGCATGCTCCAGAAACCGGAAACGGAAGAGGGAGTAGTCTGTCTTGCCTGTGTACAGGGGCAGACGGCGGTTGCTGCCGCTGCTTCTGTTGCCTAGGGCCTGAGCCAGGAGGGCGATCGCCGACATGGGCGTGGGCGAACGCGAGCGAGTGCGGTCGCGGTGGTGCGACCTGTCACGGCGCCCACGCTGCGCACGGTCACGCGATTGAGAGCGGCTCCTGGAGTGTGACCTACGTCGGTCACGCCGAGCATGAGATGAGGAGCGACGCGCCTGACTCCGGGAGCGGCGGGACACACCGCGGCTCCTAGACCTGGAGTTGGACCGGCGTGCGCCTCCCCGGGACTGGCTCCTGGAGCGGCGGGACATACCGCGGCTCCTGGACCTTGACCTGGAGTGGGACCGTGCACGGTCACGGGAATGACTCCTGGAGCGGCGGGACACACCGCGGCTCCTGGACTGCTCAGACGCAACGCGTCGTTGGGTGCGGCTCTGGGAGCGAGAGCGGCTCCTGGAATGGTGGTCCGAGCGCGCAGGGCGGCGGG
>NW_026267219.1:948852-954749 GCF_000697945.3 Frankliniella occidentalis
GTCACATCGGAGACGTCGGCTGCGAACTGACGCAGCGACTGCCCCGATTTCTGTTTCAGGCTAGCATAGCGCCGTTCAGCATCGGCGCGGTTCACGTCACGTGCGAAGCGAAGCTTTAGGGCCGAATCCAACGACTCAAAGTCAGTCCGCTTCCTGTCGGGCAGGTGCCGCAGCACTGCCTCCGCGTCCTCAGTGAGGAGCATGGACAACTCGAGTCCCTTGCGGCTCTCTGACCAGCGCTCCTGGCGCGCGTGCTCCAGGAAGCGGAACCTGAACAGAGCATAGTCCGCCTTGCCCGTGTACATGGGCAGACGGCGGCTGCTTCCCCCGCGCCTGTTTCCTAGGGCTTGAACAAGCAGGCTGATCGCCGACCTAGGGGACGGCGAGCGGGAGCGGGAGCGCTCACGGCGGCGCGAGCGTTCACGGCGGCGGCCACGTTCCTCACGGTCGCGGGAACGGCTCCTGGAGCGGCGGGACACACCGCGGCTCCTCGACCTTGAGGGAGAGCGGCGTGCACGGCCGCGAGACAGGCTCCGGGAGCGGCGGGACAGACCGCGGCTCCTGGACCTGGAGTCAGAGCGGCGAGCACGGCCACGGGACAAGCCCCTGGAGCGGCGGGACAGACCGCGGCTCCTGGACCTGGACCTGGAGTCAGAGCGGCGAGCGCGGCTACGAGACAGGCTCCGGGAGCGGCGGGACAAACCGCGCCTCCTGGACTGCTCAGGCTGCACCCGCCGTTCTGGACGGCTCTGGGAACGGGAGCGCGAGCGGCTCCTTGAACGTTCGTCTAAGTGCGCATGGCGGCGGGCTGACCGCGACCTGCTGCGGCTCCTGGACTGGCGCAGCTGCGAGCGGGACACACCGCGCTCGCGGCTGGCTGAGCGAGACCGCCTGCCTAACCTATGCGAAGGCAAGCCGGACACACCGGGCTCGCGGCTCGCGGGGAGGACAGGAGCCGTGTTCGGCAGTGAGAGGACGACCTGACGGCGGTCAGCCTGGGGCCGGGACAGACCGAGCCCCGAGCTGCCCGCCAGGATGGACTCGAAGTTTCCAGTCGTGGTGCTGGTAGGGCGGGAGCTTGGCCTAGTCGTCGTGCTGCTGGTCAGCACGCCACCGACGCTACTGGACACTGCCGCACGCGCAGGCGCGCGCACGAACATGCCAGTTTCGGGGCAATACATCATGGCTCCCGACCCAAAGCCAACCTGGAAAGGCTGCTCATCTCCTGAACCCACGTTGCGTCCCGGCTGTGTGGGTGCCGTCCTAGCCGAGGGGCGCGACGGGCCGAAGGTGAACCCGCCGGTGCCGGACCGACCAGGCATGGTTCCTTCACTAAAAGCGAAGCCAGTGAACATAGGCGGCGCGGCAGAGGCCGAGGTAGCCGCCACGGTGCTGACCTGTCGGGGGCCCTCGAGGCCCTCGAGGCCGGGCACTGGTGGGCAGCTTGTTTCAGCTGTCCCAGCCAGAGAGGCAGCTATGCGCTGCATAAACGGCGAAACTGGTGGTCTGGTTGACGCGGGCCGGTTGGCTGTTGAACCGGGAGTACCGCTGCGCTCTCGCAAGCGGGAGCTCCTACGAGTAGGCGTTCTCCTCGTCGCCATCGCCAACACAGTGTTTTGCGTCGCAAAATTGAACGTGCAGTTCGTGAACGTATGCGCAGTGAGTGCACCAGCAGCTCGACCTGGGGTCGGTGCGCTCCGGCGGCGGACAGACCGCGCCAGATTGGACCTTTCCTCAAAGACGAGCGCTTAACGTGTGTTTTCCAGGACCGAGCAACGACACCGCGACCAGAGGTCAAGCGGACAACAGCTCAAGGCCCCGGACAGAGTACTGGCGGCTCCAACACCACGGCCTAAACCGAGGCGAAGGAGGGTCCAATGGGAACAAACCGCAAAGGAGCACACGTACCGCCGGCAAGCGTCCACTTGCCGCCTCCAACACACAAGCACACACACTAAACACACAAACACGAACTAACCTCAATTTAAATTAGAGGGGCTGGACAAACCAGCTCACTCTACCGGAGCGACGAAATCGGCACGGATCGCTGAGCGACAAACGCTACAGCGAAAATTCAATAAACGAGAGGAGCTGGACGGACCAGCTCACTCAAAAGGAGTGACGAGCTGCACAAGAGCGACAAACGCTACTAGCAGACTCGACCTGAGGAGCCGGGAGAACCCGCTCACTCAGTCCTTCCCCTCCTCCGTGCTTTACGCGCTGCCACCAATGTTGTGTAGCGTGTTCGCAGCAGAGTAAAGGCGTTCGGAAGGAAAGGCAAAGGTACAGGAACAATCAGGTTTATTTATCCAATAGATTACAAGTCACCAAGACTCGACGGACTCAACGCGGTACGGTACGAAACGTAACGGGACGGTAAGATCAGGACGACGTCTTGACGCTACGAAGTCTGACACAGGAGTGAGAGCGGGCCAGGGGCCCGCGCGGCGAGGAGCCGAGCTCGGCAGGCGCGGCTCGTCAGGGTTCGGTCGGCTGGCCGGCACGGCCGGCCAGAGCGCTCTAGCGGCGAGGAGTCGAGGCGGCCGGGAGCGGCCGCCAGTTGAGGTGCCTATCTCGCGCGCCAAACGCAGCGAGATTCAAATGCTCAGGGAATGACAAACGCGTGTGTGATCGCACATCACAACAATATATATATTGCGGCAACAATAACAATAACAGCCGTCAAACAGCGAGGTAGCCGTGGAGCGCGTCCAGCCCCGGCCGCAGAGATACCCCGGGCCGAGCGGCGCTCGCTCCAGACGCTCTCAAGAGGTGATGGCCAGGCACAATAGCCCTGGAGCCGCTCCGCTGCGGCCGCGGGGCCCGCGAGCACCGAGCCGGCGTGGGTCATCGACATATGACTTGCCCCTCGAAAAGCTCAAGGCCGTCTCTCTCTCTCTCCCTCTCGCTCTCTCCCAGCATTGCAAAGCGTGGCTACGCCCGTCTGGTATGCAACATCCTTTCGAATGGTCCCATACATCAGCGCCCCGTCAGCCTGCCACAACAAACGTCATTCGCTGTCTCACTCGCTCGCCAACTTTATGATATGTACGAGCCGCATGACGTGCGCCACTCTCCAGGTCGCGTACTACTTCATGGCAGTTTTTATTAGACATTATTATTTGCTTTGTTCGAGAACATGTCTTTTGGAACGCCACCGGTCGTACCGTTTTGCGATATCCCAGAAATTCTGCTCAGACAACGGGCGGCGAGTCGATGTTTTCGAGAGAGATCGATGTTATTATGCTTCCCCGCACTGCGAGCGATTTGTTAGCCTCTCACTTTTCTCTTTCCACAGTGATAAAACGCCTTGACCACGTCGAAAACAAATGCGGTCGTAGAGAAAAATGGAAAGGTTACCTCTCTCTCTCTCTCTCTCTCTCTCTCTCTCTCTCTCTCTCTCTCTCTCTCTCTCTTCTGGACGAATATTCAAATTTGCCGCGTCAATACAGTTGCGTCGTCGGTGGCGACCGTCAGGAGGCTGGGATTGCGGCCGGAGCGCTTTCTGCTGCGCGCGCTGCGCGTCGCGGCCCCGATGTGTCGTTCCGTTCCGCCGACTGAGTGCCTTACTGTGTCGCCGCCGGCAGCTCTTTCGTTTTCACCGACCAACGCCTCTCAAAACTCAACTCGCCGCGCCTTTGAGTAATGACCACGCGCGGACCCTTTTCTACGAGCGCGGCAGAGCAGATTTTTCTGAACGTTTTGTATAAATTTTGTAATGGAAAACCATCAATAAAACCGCATCCGCGAAATTTGTCACCTGCCGCCGCCTCCCGGATCTGCTCGCCGCGCGGCGAAATTAATACCGGCCCGGATCCGGCGGCTGAATCAATATCTTGATGAAGTGGGGCACCTGTGGATGGAACACGCCTGCGCGGCGCTGGAGCTGGAGCGGCCCTGGATGGAGCCGGACTGGAGAACTCAATTCATCATAAAGCGGCTAGGGCAGGGCCGGGCCACCTGCGCAGCTGCGGCAAAAGCTGTCCTTCACACTGTGGGACTGGTCCCCGAGCGGCGGCGCCACTGCAGGTCACCTGCAGGTGTCGCAGGGACCTCCAGGCAGGCCCACGCCCACATGCACAGCTGCAGCGAGCTCACACTGCGGTGCGAAGTGCGGCACAAGTTCAGCCCCCTCCCCTCCCTTCCAGCGCGCAGCCACTGCAGGTCACCGGCAGGTGCCGCACGGCAGGGCCTCCCACACCTAGGCAGGCCCGTACTTTTCGCGTCGATGGCAGCTGGATCCGAGCTGCTCCAGGCGTTGCTTCAAGAAGCCTCGTCTTCTCCACTTCCTCCAGGCCACAGGCGCCCGTAGGCCTCCGGGGAGGTACTGCTCTAGTCCTCGATCTCCGAACCACCGCCGACTCGTCCAGCAGCAGGTGCGCGGTGACATCACCGCGAGCCAAATTCCCGCCTTCCTTGTCGTCCCCCGTCTTCCTCCTGAAAACACGCGGCAAAGTTCGGCAATCCCGCGGCTAACGGGGGTTCTGCCCGCCGGCCTCGCCCCGGCTTGCCCGTCTCTCCGCGTCGACGCCGAGCGTCGTGGCGTGGCGGAGCGTTGCGCGACGCGTCCCTTTTTTGTTGTGTCCTCGACGCCTCCACGCCCCGCCACGCCCCGACACGGTTGGCCGGACCCCATCAAGCTGCCGCAGAAGTATGCAAAACGATAACACTCCGCTTTAGCGCGCCACCTCTTTGGGCGGAGTGTACGTCCTCTCGAGCTGTCTAGGCGACGCCGGGCCGGGCGGGCAGTGTGCGGGGGCGCCGCGCGCCGCAGCGGGACACCGGTGTCAATGGCAGCGCTGTCACGCACCCGCGAGCACACACATCCCATCTACCCCCCTCTCTTGCCCTCTCCTCCCATTTCGGCCGGAGCCGCGCTTTGCCATCTTCACATGTAATATCCTTTCGCGTACATTTAAAGACGACGCCCTTCTCTCCGCCTCCTTCCCACGCACGTGAATCCATCAATATTGCGAAATAATAATTCATTCTTTTGCTTTCCCACAAAGAAAAAGTTCATCTTTATAGGAAATCAAATAAAACGGAAAGTGACTCTCTAACCGAGTCACTGTTCAAGGAAAAGTAAAATCACGAGCAGCGACGGATGTTTAACTGTTTCGTTCCGAATGTTCGAAACATTTTTCACGGAGTGAGACAAGACACCTCGGGTCTTCAGGTGTGGTCCAACCCAACGTGACGCACCACGCGTTCGTTACGCCCTCGACTGTGACGACGCGCCAGACTCGCTTAGCAAAAAAACAATCCCTTTCTTTAACAGCTAAGCTGAACGAGCTGGAGGCCGCTCCTCTTTGATTTGGTACGCAATAATCGTGTTTTGACATGACACTTTCTCCTGCCTGGTCGGTTTAGTCGCGATGAAGAGAGTCGCATGTCGCCGTGGGCGACGCTGCTTGCGATCTAACCGCCCTTTCAACCTCCTCTTGATTATTTGCAGCACTCGTTGCGATGTTAAAAGAGCCCAAAGCGCCACCCTCAAACGCTCTCTGAACGAGACTCGTGCGTAAACCCTTTCTGTATATCAGTTAATCAAATCCAAAGAGCACATCATGTTTAAAAAGAAGCCCCTCCACGTGACTGCTCGCGGACACTCTCACTCGCCCACACGCGGTTCCCACACGACGGTGGAGGAAACGTATTTAAGACCAGCAACGGTTTACATGACCCCCCCACGATTTCCCCCAAAATTTTACCACTTTTTCTAGACCACTTTCTAAGACATTGAGACCTGGAACCAGCATCCTAAAAAAATTATTGAAGGAGTTATGATTTTTCAAAGATTTAAGGTCATTTCCCCACCAAAATGTTTGTTATTTTGAAAAATGTAATTTTTTTTAGCACCGGAGGCCTCTGAAAGGCAGGTCACAGTTGTTTCTGGA
>NW_026267219.1:955984-959151 GCF_000697945.3 Frankliniella occidentalis
TCGGTCGGCTGGCCGGCACGGCCGGCCAGAGCGCTCTAGCGGCGAGGAGTCGAGGCGGCCGGGAGCGGCCGCCAGTTGAGGTGCCTATCTCGCGCGCCAAACGCAGCGAGATTCAAATGCTCAGGGAATGCCAAACGCGTGTGTGATCGCACATCACAACAATATCAAACAGACTGACGGGTCGCCGCAAACACCGCGCAGCAGCAGCGGTATGCCTGGCTGGCAGCACTTCGTCCCCACCACCCCCGAGTCGTCGTCGTCGTCCCCGCGAGCCCCAGGACGGACACCACGGCGAGCAGCTCGATGATCACCCGGTAGAGGACGGGGGCAGCGACTATGGAGCGCCGAAAGGCTTTGGCGACTATATCGTTTCAGGGCTTTTGTGTCTATCGCAGGCAGGTGTTGTTCTTCACCCCTGTCTCCGCCTTGTACCCCCCGCTCCAAGTGTCGTCGCCCAGGTGCGAAGGCTCCTTCCTGCCTCCCTCACTGCTCTGCCCGCTCTCTCCCTCCCCCCTTCTCCTCTCGCTAAGGACAACACACCCCTCGCCACGCCGTGCCACGCCCCGGCGCGTGCAACCCCCCGCCGCCCTGCCGATCAATGTGCGAGCGCGCGCCCGCTATTTGTGTTTTCGTCAAGTGGCAGCGCTAATTACTTCGAGCTAGAGGCCAGAGGCGGGTCGGGTCGAGGCTATATGGGTGGAGGCCGCAGCGAGGCTACGTGATGGTGTTCCTGCGGTGGTGCTGCTGCTGCTGCTGCGGTTGCACTGGACACTCCGCTAACGACCATAACCTCAACCGCACCTAACCAGTTGTTGTTGGGCCGCCAAGTTTGACCCACCCGAGAGAGGCCCTTGCTGCTCGTCCTCGCGGGCCGCGGCGCGGGGGACCTGCTTTAGACGGCGCTCCGCACTGCTCCGTACTGTACTTATGGCACGCGCTATCCAGGTCCAAGTACACGCTGCTGGGCCATAAAGCAACTTACACGTATAAGCGGCCTAATTGCGGACAAAGTCCCCAACCCTGCGCTGCGCCGCCCCGCGTTGTATCTGCGGGGTGAGGGATGAGTCCCGCGGCCCTCGAGAGCTGCGAGTTAAGTTTCGCTTGCACAACAGTGGCCGTTATAGACTGCTCGGGGCCTCCAGGAGGGAGCGCCGCCTGGCCTCGCCTGGCCAGGGCCGACCCGTCGCGCTAACGAAGAGTGGCAGCAGCAGCCCTTTTTGCTGCCTATGGGGACCCCGGCCTGGCCCGGCGCGACGCCGCCACCCCGCCCATGGCTTTCGTCGTCAGGTCTGCAGGGATTCGAAACAAAAAAAAAGACAAAAAAGGGGAGAAAAGGGATTACAGTTGTGTGACAGAGGTTTGTGTCAATCACGACGCCAGCTCCCCTGCTTCTGCGGCGGTTCGCGGCCTCGCGCGGGGCGAGGCGGGGCTGTCGTCCACGTATTGAAATGCGAACAGGTTGCCGCGTATTTTACTATATACTCCGGCGGATCGTCTTTGAGATTAGCGCGAAAAAGTTAATAAAGGAGATGGCCTCGCCGACGAGGGTCTGTTTGTCGAACCTCGCGGTCGCGCAATGGAATGAAATGATGCTTTTTGCGGTTCGTCCACCCTCCCCCCCTCTTTATTGTGGATCAAAAGTTTTGTCATTGCCAAAGTTGTCTCCGCGAGTCAGGGCGAGGCGGGTCGTCGTCGTCGGGGGCGGTCGAGTGCTTGCTTGCCCCTCCAGCTGGAGGATAGAGAGGGGAGGGGAGGCGAATGGGGTAGTTGTAGTGCCTCCCCAACAAATGAATCTGCAATCCAATATGTATCTCATTATTCCGAACGCAGACACGAAAGTCTCTGTCGCCAACTTGAAAGATTAGAAAGCCATGGTGGCGGTCCTGGCTGCGCGCGAGTTTTACTCGCCTCCCCCCCGTCCCCCCGCGTTCTTCCTCCCTTCAACCCCCGCGGTGACTTTTCCTCTACTTCTTGTATAATAATTCGAGAAGTTTTGCGGAATTCGTTTTCGCGACATTCGTGTCGCGTTTGCGCTAATGCCGCCGCCGCCTTCCGCCGCCCGAATAAATGCGAAACTTTTTCTCTACGAATAAAGGGCGCTATTTAATAATTGGTTCGAACCGGAGGGAGGGGGCGGGGGTGCTCGTCGTGCTCGACCGTCGTCGTCGAGGGTTGTTGTCGCATCTCGCTATGCTGCCATGGGATTAGGCCGTATGCATTAATCTGAAAGTAGTGGCCGTGTTTATTAAATCCCGAGTGTGTTTATTGCGAGGGGTGGGTGGTCGAGTCGAGTCGTCTTGCACCCTCTGCGCCGCGCCTCCTCTCCCCCGCCCCCCTCCCTCCTCTCCCCGAGGGGAGCGCGCGCGCGGGGCGGGCTGCCACGTCATATATTGAATTAAATCACAGAAGGGGCTCGGTGCGCTCAGAGCGCTGCAGCAGGCGGTGCGGGCGGCGGTGGTGCTCTGACGGACGTCTGCCGATACGTTGTATAGCAAGTGCGACGGGCGTCCCCCCCCCCCCCACCCCGTCGCTCTTTGGGTGACAAATAATGTAGAACGGAGCGGACGTTAGGAAGGGGAGATGGTTTCAGGAGGTGTTTGGCTGTCGCTCATGACAACAACCCCGGCGTACCGGGGCCAGAGAATGACCGCGTCTTCAGCTCCGCGTCGGCTGTCAGCAGCCATAGAGCGAGCACTTGCAGTAGCAGCAGAGTCAGTACAGCTCGCTTGCAAACCCCAGACCAGACCCGTAGCGCCGCGCCGTCCACCACTCTGTCATTCACGCGGAGCCGGCCGAGCCGAGAGGGCAGGCTGCCCTTATCGCCGACAAGCACAACCCTTTAGCCCACCCCCTCTCTGTTATCAACCGGGATACATTCATTCCCATCTCGTAAGCTGACTTATCCTCGCTCCCAGAGGAGGCCGACGAGCAGGAAGGCCGGCGAGTGTGAAGGATTTGCCGAGCGCGCGGCCCGGGGTGGGGCTGCGCTGCTGCGGCTGGTCTGACGTATACAGTTCGCCGGCGAGGGTCGCGCATGTCGATATTTACATTTGTCGTCCGTCCTTCCGATGAGCGATACGACTGTTGTGCGGACGGTTTTCATTAGATGTCGCGACAGAGGACGATGACGACGACGACGACGACCGACGAGGAGGCGGGGGCGGGCG
>NW_026267219.1:959201-960919 GCF_000697945.3 Frankliniella occidentalis
GAGGAAACGTATTTAAGACCAGCAACGGTTTACATGACCCCCCCACGATTTCCCCCAAAATTTTACCACTTTTTCTAGACCACTTTCTAAGACATTGAGACCTGGAACCAGCATCCTAAAAAAATTATTGAAGGAGTTATGATTTTTCAAAGATTTAAGGTCATTTCCCCACCAAAATGTTTGTTATTTTGAAAAATGTAATTTTTTTAGCACCGGAGGCCTCTGAAAGGCAGGTCACAGTTGTTTCTGGAAGAAAATGATGCTAGGATTCTAAATCAGCCCTCGAATTTGGTCCCCGGGGCCTCTAAACGGTCGAAAATGCAAGAAATAGGATTTTTAGGAGTTTTACAAATATTTTGGGGAAACTGCTTTAAAAAAATCCTAGAAAACTTTCGGAAGCAGGTTTGAATAGGTAAAAGACTATACTTCCTGATACTATTTTTTAAAAGGGTGGGTCGAGCCCTTCCTGAAGAGCTAGAAGCCTTAGAAAATGACCAAAATTTGATAATTTTGAAAAAAATAAAAAAATATTTCCAGGTGTAACTTTTCGAGATAAGACCTCCTGTGCCAAAAGTTTTGCTCTAGCTATCACCCTTGAGGTGCTATAAAGGTTTTTTTAGTCAAATTGAACCAAAAAAGTCAATTTCAGGGAGCCAACGGGGCCCTACGCCCTGTTTAAGCTCGAATTTATTACTGGGGCACCAACTTTCAATCAGGTGGTGCCAAAGCCTTCCGGGCAGTCCCGACGACGTCAACGGGGACCTCCCGAGCACGCCGACGACACCCCCTCACTTACAGACTTAGCTCAAATTTGGTACCGGAGTCGTCTCGGGAGGCCAGAGGCCTGTGGTGTTGCCCCCCCCCCCTCCCTCCAATTTCATGGAGCCAACGGGGCCCTACGCCCTGTTTAAGCTAGAATTTAGTACTGGGCACCAAGTTTTAATCAGGTGGTGCCAAAGCCTCCAGGGCAGTCCGGTGGATGTCAACGGGGACCTCTCGAGCACGCCGATGACACCCCCTCACTTACACACTCAGAAAAAAGATTACATGGGCAGCTAAAACATTTGCTATGTATGGACAGCTAACTTTTGGAGCTACGCAGCTAAAAGTTAGCGTGGTAGCTCCACCAGTTTGCTCTAGAGCTATTGTGTTAGTAGTACAGCTAACTTTTTGCTGTTTAGCTCCGAAAATTGGCTGTCCACATACAGCTAATGTTTTAGCTGAAAATGTAATTTTTATTCTGAGTGCAGACTTAGCTCAAATTTGGTACCATAGTCTTCTCGGGAGGCCTTAGGCCTGTGGTGTTGCCCCCCCTCCCCCCCACCTCCCCTCAACGCAGTGTCGGCCGCCGTCGGCGCTTCGCCCAGGTTGCGCAGCAGCAGCGAGGTCGCAGGCGGACGTTCGACTCGACCAGGAGGCCCTGGCAGCGACCTCAAGCCCACGAGCCCGCGGTGCGTCGTGGGGTTGTCGGCGACGTGCTACTGGTGCCGGCCGACAAGAACCCTAGGATGCAGCAGCAGTGCCATGGAGTGACGCCTAGCCTTGGGCGGGACGACGACGTCAGTCGGCACGGCGTTGTGGGCGGTGGACTGGACGACACCGCTGTGCGGGGACCATTCGCGAAGAGCTCACTGCCCCGCTATGCGACCGAGCCGCTGGTCGCACCCGTTGATGGCATAACAATTTTCAAAGCCCCAGCGGTAGCTGCCCCCCCCCCC
>NW_026267219.1:961799-962839 GCF_000697945.3 Frankliniella occidentalis
ATGTCTTAGAAAGTGGTCTAGAAAAAGTGGTAAAATTTTGGGGGAAATCGTGGGGGGGTCATGTAAACCGTTGCTGGTCTTAAATACGTTTCCTCGGTGGGAAGAATCGTAGACTCATCATCGTTTTCATCGCACTTCGATGAAAAAGAAGGGGCGAAAGGAACACAACACACCGAGGAGTGCATGTGTGTAACGTATGTGAATGTGTGGGTGTGCGTGATTGTGTATGTGCTGCCGCGCATGTGTGTGTGTGTGTGCGCGCCAGCGCTACCATGAAGGGCAGACGAGAAAGTGGGGCTGTTGTAAGTACCTGCTCGGGGGCCCTCCACAACACCCGCGTGGAGCGAGGCGCGAGGTCCTACTACCTACGGAGTGAGCGCCCTGCGGAGCAGGACACACAAATAGAAAACGCAAACTATTTTTGGCGTCTATTCTCTACTCGAGTCTAAACAACCCTTTTCTGAAGAATTAATTATAATTTTTTGCTGTGCGGGGCCAGTATTTGGCAACACGGGCGATTTACAATGCAGAGCAGATACCGTCCAAATTGTTTTCGGGGCTTTGCTCGCTGGTGGCCGGGGCCCGTCGTGGGAATGGGCGGGGGAGACTCAAGGTAAAGGCTCCGGGGCTTAGCCGGGTACGCCGGGACGAGACGCACTCTGTTGAGAAAAGGCGAGGGCGTATAGTCACTATGGTTCTGCGGCAGTTACCGAGCTCCCACATGCGCCCGCCTAACTTTTAGAAATTAGCAGCGAGTCGAACAAAGTAAGTACACTCATGTAAATTCATTCGCGATAAACCGAGAAAACGCTCCAGAAAATGTCGTGTGCGAAGGTTGTAAAAGAAGGAGAGGAAAAAAGTGACCATTCAAAATAACTCGAAAAAGACAAGAACACAGTGGCAACCCCAGTGTTTCAGCGCTGTCATTTAGAGGTCGGAAATTTGACTATCAATGTGCGTGACGCCATCGGAGATGTTCGCAACCTGTAATCTTCACGCCACGGCCTGACCGGAGGAAGGGAGGGAGGGAGGGAGGGAGG
>NW_026267219.1:963044-966643 GCF_000697945.3 Frankliniella occidentalis
GAGAGAGAGAGAGAGAGAGAGAGAGAGAGAGAGAGAGAGAGAGAGAGAGAGAGAGATGGATGGATGGATGGATCCCCCACCCAACCCCGCCTCGCCACCGAAACTCCGCGGAGAGGAGGAGAGGGTCCTCGGCCCCGCGCGCTTCATGCTCGCCCGCAAAATAACCCCAAATTACGCCGCGTATAAAACAAACCACGAGTCGCCCTGGCCGGCCGGGACAGTGGAGGGCGGAGATAAACAGCGGCCGGTAAATGGCGCGCGGAGGACCTGCCGGGCGGGGCTGGCGCACCGCACCGCGCGGCCGCCGAGCCCAGCCGATACGTACGGCCGCTGATTATATTGGCTCTCCTTTCATCGCGGTGGGGCGCTGTGGGGCTGGGCGGGGCGGGGCGGAGCTGGAGAAGACGTCACTCTTCTGCTGGAGATGCATCTCGCGCTGGAGAGTGCGGGAATCTGGAGCGAGCGGCGGCTGGAGCCATTGTGGCTTATCGTCGTCTTCTCTCTCTCTATTTCTCTCTTTCTTCCCTTTGCCGCTTTCCTCACTCCTGCCAAGGGCGCCTCTATACTGTTGGCCCGCTCAAAATAATAACCACAATAACTTTAGCTCCGCTGCGAGTTGAAAACTAGTCAACGTTTTCCGAGGAGCGCATTGTGAATTTGACCACGTTCGTCACTGTCCAACTGTGAGTAACACGACCAGAATAACTATCGAAAAAATAGAGAGCGAGAGAAGAATCTCGATCCGTGAGCAAGCGGGATAAAAATATTTTCAATGGAGGATTCGCAAAGTTGATCGTATTGCAATTAATTTTATATTCGCGGTGTCCTTCAGGGTTGTGACAGAGGTGAAAATGAGAGAGGTGGCTTATTGGTGTCGGCACGTGAAACGGGAGCCCGGCCGCCCGGCCAGGGTATCGCACGGCAGCTCGCGGTCCTCGGGATCGGAATCGAGGCACGATACGATACACCTCCCCCGGGCCGGCCAGGGCCGAGCGGGGCGGGGCGGGGGGAGCCGGTGGGCGCGGCTGTTTCTCGTCGGGATTCGGGCTGCGCAATAGAGCGTGCGAGCGAGAGGCCTATCCCGCTCCGTCCCGCTCCATCCGCGGCGGCGCGGCACGCACGCCTGTGTAGAGGAGAGGATCAGCCTGTAATCAGCGGGGGGGGCTGCACAGCCCGCCGAGGCGCACCGGCAAAAATTATGTTATTTTTCCCCCCTACATTAACGACTAGTTTGGTTTTATTAGAAGAATCCGTTAAAATTGGAGCCGATTTAGCGGATTATTCCATATGGTCATGCCACGCCATCACACGGCAGCTCGCGATCCTCGTCCATCGCACTACTCGTTGCGTTCTTATACACCGAGCAGCTGCTCGTCTCTTCTCCGTTCAACATTTCGTATATCGAATGTCAGCTGCTGTCGACGTTTTCGTCATAATTGTCGTCGTCTTTCTTTGGCGTTCCTGCCACACGGCAGTCAGTCTATGTGTGGTGGTGCTTCGATTGAATGTGTAAAAAAAGCAGTAATGGCGGGTAATAATGATGTTACTTTCTCTGCAATTGCGCGTGGCGCACGGGCGCACCGACTGCAGCCGCGCTTGTGTGAAAAGACGACGCCTCCTCACTTTCATCCCGCCTTGTTCTCCTGGCTGGTGATGCGTCTGCGTTGTTTGTTCCACGGATCATTCTCACGGGGCCGCACAGACATAGAGTCACTGCGAAAGGAAAGTGCGCGCGCGCACTGCGGTAACTGCCGGCAGCCAAGGCGGTGATGTGCTCGGGCAGGGGCGAGGTAGGCAAGCCGGCAGTACTTCGGCGAGGGGCGGGCTAGGCTATTGGCTCTAGAGTAGGGGCGAGGCAGGCAAGCCTGCAGCACACCGGTGTTCGGCGGGCTAGGCTATGAGTCCCAGTGCAGGGGCGAGGTAGGCAAGCCGGCAGCACACCGATGTGCGGCGGGCTAGGCTGTGAGTCGCAGTGCAGGGGTGCTGTAGGCAAGCCGGCAGCACACCAGAGTGCGGCGGGCTAGGCTATGAGTCGCAGTGCAGGGGCGCGGTAGGCAAGCCGGTAGCACACCGGTGTGTGGCGGGCTGGGCTATGTGTCGCAGTACAGGGGCGAGGTAGGCAAGCCGGCAGCACACCGATGTGCGACGGGCTAGGCTATTGGCTCAAGTGTAGGGGTGAGTTGGGCTAGCTAACCTGTACCGGTATGTGGCGGGCTAGGCTATGCACAGCAGCAACACTCGACTTTGGATAGGCTATGCGCAGAGTGAAGAATGTGGCAAGTGCGCGGTATACGTAGAGTAGCGGGCAGGGCAGAAGGTAGTCGGGGCCTTTGCGGTAGGCTGCACGTTCCGACCTTATCGCCGGCTTTGCATCCTGTACCTGGCGGCGTGGCAGACGACGGGGAGGGTTAATAACGAAAAAAGAAGGAACAGCGGCGACAGAAAAACCCGCGGAGACATGCGCGAGGTGCTGAGCGGGTCTGGCGCTACATTCCAGTGGGCTGGGGGGGGGGGGGGGGGGGGGTCTCTATCCTGCGAGGGCCGGCAGGGACCGCGGAGCCGCTTGCGAGGTCTAGTATGTGGGACACTGAGCTCCGCACAGAGGATGAGTAGGACGAAGTACCAGGCCGCGCCCGACAATGGGCACAGTATGGATTGGATAAATGCGGCTATATGCCTCATTACCAAAAATATCTACTTTAATTTGCGATATTGTTATGTTACTTACGTTTTGAAAACGATGTTTTATTTTTAAGGTATGGTACATTAAATTTTTGACTGACTAATTTTATCATCGAAATGTTTTCAGGTCAACGAGAAGTGTGAGTGATAATAACGTTTAGAATCTCAAATCGTCATTTTCCAACATCCAACATCCAATATTTCTCTTGGAAAATTTTCCCGTAATATCAACAAATATTATTTTCAGTGCAAACAAAAATATCATGAAAATAGCACATTGCTGTGAGTAGACAAATGTAGCCATTTCTGTATTGCAGTACACATCCATCCCCGTCTCGAGCCACGCTGGAAACACAAAGCTGCTAGTATCTAGTGGCTTTATGGGGGCGTTAGTGAAATAGTGCCTTTACAAAGGCGCTACCGGCCCCCTATTGACTGTTTTAAGCAATTCCAATGCCTTTGCAGAGGCAGTAGTGCAGTACCACCTTCAAAAGGTGTTGCAAAGCACCTTTTGTTTTTCCAGTGCACCCCTCTTCATCTAGACATTACTCAAAGCAAGCGGTTTGGACAGAACGTCATAGTTTGCGATATCTTTGTCTCATTTAAACCAGTCGGTAATGGTGACATTTCACTTTTAATTTCGAATGTTGGTGCTTTTTTGTGGTACCCGACACGCGAATGAGACTTACCAAAATCACCTCCACGGTGGATCTTGGGCCGCGAAGTGTAACAATTCCAGACAGCCGGAGCGTGGCACTTCGTTAACTTCGCCGGCACTCACTCATCATTTCCCTCACAAAATCACTCTTGGGGTTAAACTGCAGCTGCACATATCCAACAGGCACTTGTTTCCAACTGTAGCACTGAATCCTCTTGTTTGAGGAGCACATACACACGCGCGCGGGGGGAGATTGGGG
>NW_026267219.1:970609-974874 GCF_000697945.3 Frankliniella occidentalis
GGGGGGGGGCGAGAGGAGACACTGCCGGCGATGTTCGAACTTTCCGAGTCTCTTGTTCTAACCTCCCGGGCGGCCTGCCCTATGTTCCAGCCAGACAGCAGAGACTACATCGGCTTCGCGACGCTGCCGGAGCAGGTGCACCGCAAGTCCGTCAAGCGCGGCTTCGACTTCACGCTGCTCGTCGTAGGCGAGTCCGGGCTGGGCAAGTCCACGCTCGTCAACAGCCTGTTCCTCGGCGACCTCTACAAGGACCGCAAGATCGCCGAGGTTGGAGGTGAGTCAAACGCGTGCCGTGGTGGTTGGAGGGGGACAAAACAGAAACAAGACGAAAAACTAGTCAAACTGAACGCCTCTTTTTCTTTTCAGAGAGACTCGAGAAGACGACCCAGATTGAAAAGAAGAGCATGGACATCGAGGAGCGCGGTGTCAAACTTCGACTCACCATCGTCGACACACCTGGTAAAGCGTTGAGATAGTGCAGATAACATGTGATACAAACACGCTCCAATGGTGAAGCGCACCCGAGACCGAGCGCTCTGCGCGGTGCGTCGGCGGCGACACGGCTGAGGGTAGGCAACCCAACCGACGCCCGAGTCACGCCGCGGCTGCCTGGCCGGCGGCGGGCGCACGGGCCGCGCCGCGTTGTCGCACCAGCCGCTATCAGAGCAGAGAGCCGGCCGGTTGAACAGCCGCAAAAGAAACAGAGCAAAACTACGGGGGAAGGGGAGGGAAGGGGGCACCGCGTCCAATTAAACAATCTGTTGCGCAATCGGAGGCAGGCTGCTGCTGTTTCTTGTACTGCTACAGTTTCTGATACTGATGCTTATTTTCCACGCGTTTCTGCAGGTTTCGGCGACGGCATAAACTGCGAGGAGTCGTGGAAGGCGTGCGTCAACTACGTGGACGAGCAGTTCCGGCAGTACTTCACCGACGAGAACGGCCTGAACCGCAGGAACCTGCAGGACAACCGGGTGCACTGCTGCCTGTACTTCATCCCGCCCTACGGCCACGGCCTCCGGCAGATCGACCTCGAGTTCATGCGCCGCCTGCACCGCAAGGTCAACATCGTGCCCGTCATCGGCAAGGCCGACACGCTCACGGAGAACGAGGTCATTAAGCTCAAGAGGCAGATACTTGCGGACATCGAGGAGCACAAGATACAGGTAAACGCAGAACTCACGTTTTGTTTAAGTGCGGGATTTTATTTTTTCGGGGCTCATGGCCTCTCTAAATGCACTCGTGCCTTTGTCCTTAGATCTACCAGTTCCCCGACTGCGACTCGGACGAGGACGAGGAGTTCAAGACGCAGGACCGCGAGCTCAAGGCTTGCGTCCCCTTCGCCGTGGTGGGCTCCAACACCGTGCTGGAGGTCGGCGGCAAGAAGGTCCGCGGCCGCCAGTACCCATGGGGAGTGGTGGAAGGTACGTTTAGGCTTAGGGAGGGAGGGGAAGGGGCGAGTCGCTTCCTACTACTTCCGATACAAACACCTACAAAACCGTCAGTCGACATCCGCTTATCAGTCTGTCTGGCTCTCGCAGGCCAAAGAAAAATAAATAGAAAAGATAACACTGTATGGCCTTCAAAATTCTTTTCAATGCCAAGGCCTTTTCACAGAGCAATGCTCTCTATTTCACCTCTGTTTTTTTGCCCTTTCCAGTGGAGAACCCGAAGCACAGCGACTTCAACAAGCTCCGCAACATGCTCATCACCACCCACATGCAGGACCTCAAGGACGTGACCGAGGACGTGCACTACGAGAACTTCCGCGCGCAGTGCATCTCCCAGATCAGTCAGCAGGCCATCCGGGAGCGCGCGCCGGGCTCCAAGCTCAAGAGGGACTCGGTGATCAACGACGGCGTGATCACGGAGACTGACCGGCTCTTGATCCAGAAGGACGAGGAGGTAAATAGAGACGACTCGAAAGTGACGCGGATATAAGTAGCTCACATTGACTCATGATCTCCGATTCTTTCTTTCAGATAAGACGCATGCAGGACATGCTCGCACAAATGCAAGAGCAGCTCAAGCAAACGGGAAATAAGAGAGACAGTGTTGTCAACGTCTAAGAGTGAGGTCGGAATCGGTTGGTGCATGTGGTTGTACCTAACTTAAATAGATTCTAATATTTATAATATTCATTTATTATGACGTCCGTGACGGACGAAAACTCGTGATATAACAAAAGTACATGTAAATAGCAGATCGTAGCTTATATTTGATCGAATCGTTCAGTGTCAACTGTCGGTCGCAGAAGCTGGCATGGAAACTGTCACATCTTTTTATCTGTTTGGATGATATAATTTTCATGGCAGCTTTTGGGCGGCGAAGGGAACGTAAATGGTGCGATAAGTAGTTGTTCTGGGTTTTAAATAGAGCATATCCCATTACAGTTACCCCATTCGACAATGTCTTAGAATTTTTCACTTTTTATGTAGTTATCATTTTATGAGAGAATACATTTCATATTATTCCAGTCCGCATTGGTGTAGAAATATTGTGTACCTCCCCGTATTGTCCCGAGGGCAGTTTCAGTATTGTTAAGTTCCATTGATGATAACCTCGTGAAGGAGTGTGGGGACCTTCTGCCTGTATCAGTATTCTGTTGTTACATTGTAGGACTGTACAGGGTTCTGTAAGCTTCCTGCTGGTTGCCATCTCGTTAGTTCATGGCTGAACTCGCATCGAGACTGACGTGTTTCTTATGTTTCTACAAAGCACTGCCTCAAAGTTATTGCAAAAGTAAACATACTTTAACATTTGTCATTAAGGAGAAAACGGGTTAAACCAAAATCAAATCTACCAGGGACGAATTAATTTAAACCATATACTCTCAAACTCACACATCTAAAGTTACCTACTCTACTTACACTAGCGTTTGTTGTCTACGAGCACAACTAACCACACCAGAGTCATGAAATGACTAGATATGTACTAACTTACTGAACCAAATAGTTTCTTTGTGATCTCATCGTGTTCTTAGAACACTTATATGCGACAATTTTTGTAGTTTTCTTGACTCAAACTTTGTATAACGCTGATGTAAATAAACTTTTCTGATCGAGCCCAGGTCAATTTTGTTGCGTTTACTTTCAATTCCGTATCCAGCAACGAAACGAACCTCACCTTTATCTGCCTTGTCGAGGGCCATGTCAGCGAAGTCTTTATCGAAAAGATAACACTTTGGGGCAGGTAATGTCTCGTTGGTGCGCATTGCTTTTGTTTCAGTCAAATCCAGTTTGCGGCACCGCCAACTCGCCTTCGGAGTAAGCAGGTAAGCACGAGGGTTGAGGGTTATAAGTAGCACTGTACCAGTGGGCTTATTTAACCCGCTCACATTTGTAGTTATGTTGTACTGCACGTCTAGTGGTGGAAGGGGGACTGTCGGTCACGGGGCAATTTGGCAAAGGCTAGCCGAGCTGTTATTTTTCCGAGCGGCAACTGCAACGGCAGCCAATGAGGAGGCGGGTGGAGGTCACGTGAGTGGCGGGCATGGTGGAGGGAGATCTCTCTCTACCGTGGCTTTGTGTAAGGTGCGCTCGGGTATTCCCGCCGCCCAAAGCTGAACAGAACAGGTGTAGTAAAGAAGGTGAGTCCAGGAACATGTTCTCATTGTTTAAACGAAGGTCCAATACATTTATTATGTCCACGTAGCAGTGATAGAGTGCTTAATTCAGTGAAATTATTCGTTGGAAATTTTTATGCCAGAAACACGAAAATAGGCTGGCGAGGATGCATTCAAATTTGAAAGGTGTGTTCACAAAATCTGTGTTTCCAATCGTCGATCGTCTGGTCGGTGCATGTAATGTAATGTGTACTTTCGTACCCTCCAAATCGTTAGTAAGGCCCGAGTTGTCGTTTGTAGCGCAAAACAAAGTAAGGTTAAGTCGTGCAGACGTGGACCAATAGCATGATGCAAGACGCATAGACCCTTTCAGCGCTCCCACGGTCCCCCCACACCAGCGGCGCGTCGCCTAGCAACGCGATCCAAACAAACCAAGGTGCGCCGCCGGGCGGTCCAGCGCGCTGGCTGCGCACCTCGGTTTGTTTGGATCGCGTTGCTAGGCGACGCGCCGCTGGAGTGGGGGGACCGTGGGAGCGCTGAAAGGGTCTATGGCGCCGGCGGAGCGGCAGCGGCCTCACCTGCCTCACCTACAACAGCCACCGCCGCGCCGCCGTAGCCCGGTACTTTCAAATCGCGCCGCTCATTAATCTGCGCTTCCGTTGCCCAGGCGGTCCAAGCTTTCGGTAGACCTCATACTTAAAAA
>NW_026267219.1:982454-996826 GCF_000697945.3 Frankliniella occidentalis
GCCCCGCCGCGCCCCGCCCCGCCGCGCCCCACCAGCCGGCCGGCTCGGCCCCAGAGGCCCCCAGACGCCCTGGACCTGAAGCCGGACCAGGGACTTCCACCGCCGCCGTGCTCCGCGCCGTGCTCTGCCCTGCCCCGCTCTGGCCCCGCGACTGCAGAGTTGTTGTTGCTCTCCTTCCGACAAACATCACTACTCGCTAGCATAACGAATGAAAAACAGACGCGACGGCAGTATATGCGGGATATTTATGTGCCCTGTTCCTCCGACGGGTGCGTACGCTGTCGAGTGACTTGAACAACACGGGTCGAGAGAGAGGGAGAGAGATGGGAAAAGACTGCAGCTTGTGACTAGCGGCAAACTAGTGCTCTGCGGTGGAAAAACAAAAGTACATAGTACTTAATGCCTTTCTAGGGGTGTTAAATTTGAATGCCTTGATAAATAAGGCGGTAAAATCAGGGGTTCCGGCTAAGCGGCCCCTGGCCCCGCCTGCCTCAACCACTTTGTTATCATTTGCGCTCTCTCACTCTTCTGAGTCACCTGCAAGTCTGTCTCTATCGCACTTACTAGAGCTGTCGTTACCGTGACCCCTGCATTAAAATTCAGCACCATTCGGCAGTTGTAAAGTTTGTAAAGTCCTCTGAGTCCTACCTTTGTTTTTCCAGTGTAGCACTCGAATTTATTTTAAAACAACGTACGATACCAATTTTAAAAGAGAAAAATTAAACATGGGAAAAGAAAAGTTGTCATTTTGACGTTAATGTTATCAGTAACCCCCCTATTCGAGGGCTTTACTGTGCGCAGCCCTACTATTCAAATTCCTAATTACCATTAATCGAATTCCACATTGATTAAGGATGCATGACGCACCTGCGGCATGACTTCTGCACTTTTGTCGACTCTGAGCAAATTGAGAAACGGCAACCACCAACATTAATTTGGGGACTAACCAGGGAAAAGCTAAAGACCTATATTATCTCCAAACGACTTTTAACGCAACTGAGCCTAAACTCCAAGTAGTGCCATTTAAACAAACTGCGTCGCCGATGTTGCCCTCAAGCCCTCCGACCAAGTATTTTTGTAAATTTGCGGTCTTTGGGTTCACAGCAGCGCCAACACTGCAACCACCAAAACAAAACATTGCAGCGCCTTAATGAATGCGTTCTTGAAGAAAATGAGCCTGTTTTACATATATCAAATTACATGTATGTATATTTTTATAAGATGAGCACCTTAGAATGCTATTGAGACATTTCTAATATTATTTTTTTAGAAGAACAATGTTGGCTACCTTTCCTCATTGAAACCACCAACAAATGAACGTGGCCATAGCAGAAGACAAGAGGAACGGGTTTGCGCAAAGAAGAAACAGATCGTGTCATCACAACAAACAGAAAAATGATTGTTTACGCAGCAGTTTGTGGCTATGTTATTGCGTCCTTGATACTCTTTAGATATCCTACCCTCCTTCATAGGAAAAAGAAATTAAAATTCAGGTGCCATCACATCAGTCATCGAGGAGGTACGAATATTGGATGCATCGTCTATTTCACATAAATTCAACTGATCATAACGCTTGCATGTATTAATGTTCTTAGAACATGTTTGGTGTGGGTCAATGTGATAATAAGTTTTAAATTGGTTCCTTGTTGTAAACTTTTCACGGATACGTCCTCTAATAACTTAACCTAGATTATCTCACTGCATCATGAATTATAATTTTCTGACTTGTCCTCCTGTTTTTATTTAGCAAAGTGCAATCTAACAGTACTTTTTTCCTTCACCAAATTCCCTACTTTCCTTTCTTAAACTAATTTAGTTTTTAATTCCTGCCAAAAGCGGTTTTTGAAGATGGGTCTTGTAATCAATCTATAATTGGATCATGACTGTTGGTTTTTGTGCAGGGGCTGCTGAAATGTATGAGAACACAATGGCTGCATTTAAAAGGTAAAACCTACTTTTTGTTTCAACTTCTTATCAAAGTGTTATAGAAGGGTTGTTTTAAATTTTGAATTATATCTAATCTATTTTCTTTGCCTTTGTCAAAATTGTTTGATTTCTTTTGCACACCTGCTGGATTTGAGTAATTGTTCTTTTTCTTTACAGAGCTGTTGATCTCGGCACAGATATGCTGGAGTTAGATTGCCACCTTACAGCTGATCGCCAGGTGGTTGTATCACACGACAAGAATTTAATGAGAGTATGTGGCTTGGACATTGATATATCCCAAACACCATACTCACAACTACCTCCACTCAGTAATTCAGTTTCAGTTGACTTCGATCTGGGTATGTTTAACTGTTGTCTCCTGGTCTTTACATTTTCATTTTTACTATTGTTAAACATGTGAATTTAAACATTCATTCCAGAAAACCCGTATGTCGGATCAGGGAATATTGAGGAGAGGAGAATTCCTCTATTAAAAGAGGTGTTTGAGTCTTTCCCTAACATTCCTATTAATATTGACATAAAATGTAATGATGACATACTTATTCAGGAGGTAAACAAACTAGTCCAAGAACATAATCGTGAAGAACTGACTGTGTGGGGGAACATTAGCAATGTTGTTACCCTTAAATGTTACCAAGAGGTATGATAATCTAGTTAACTTTCTATGAACTCAATCCACATTCATTTACGTGCTTCTTTGGTTAAGGGGGAGAGTACTACTTTGCTGGGGGGTTTTATTACCAGAGTTGCACTTTTGGGCTGGTCAAATGAATTCATTTTTATTATGCTTTTCTTGTGGTGGTGTTTGGCTGACTAACATTGGTATCTATTTTTACTTCTGCATGCAGAACCCACAGATAAATTTACTCTTTTCCATGCGCCGAGTGGTGGAACTGGTTCTACTTTTCTACACAGGTCTACTTCCATTTGTTCCAATTAAAGAATCTAATTTAGAAATATTCCTGCCTGCAATTTATTTAAGGTAAAGCTTAGGGCGGGGTCTCTCTAACATAAGCTTGGAATGCTGCTTTAAAGTAATTTAAAATGCTTGGTTCTTTCATAATTTTCTATACTTTTATAATTTTGATTCATGTCTTTCAGGAGGAAAGAGGATGCTGGTAGTTTTTTCCCGATTCATTCATTGATGTTGCGAGGAATGCATTGCCTTTTGATGAGACGTTGCCTTTTCAACCATCTTCAACGAAGAGGCATACAGGTTAGTTATGGTCTGACAGATTGCTTGTAATAAATAATCTGAAGTGATGGTTTTAAGAACTACCGGTGGCTTGTTTTTTTCCAGGTGTATCTTTGGGTTTTGAATGATGAAGAAGATTTTGAAAGTGCTATGCAGCTTGGAGTTACTGGAATAATGACAGATTTTCCTACAAAGCTCAAAAAGTTTTTGTCTGAGCATCCACAGTTCATTACCTCTAAGGATTGTTTCAATACATCTTCCTAACAATGTAATTTGATTATGAAAGCTCCCTCATTTCACTGTATGAGTAATCAACCAAAAAGACCTGTTCTCTAATGTTTGGCAATGCATGTATTGCTAGATTTCTGTGTTGTTATCACTGTATATTGTTCCCAATTCAGTGATTTGTTATTCTGTAGATTGTAGTCCATTTTCTTGGCTGTTTATTTTCCAAAGTTAACATCAAATATCCACCAAATATATTTTGTGTCCAATTTACTTCATGCTCTCTTTTTATCTAACTCTGTGTTATGTATACCTGTGAGAACTAATTCTGTCAGTAGTTAAATATTTACTAATACTCTCCCTCCCTGAATGTTGCATGCTGCACATCATTTTATTTATTGACTTTTCTCTCGTTTGTTTTGAAAGCCTGATTTAGACTTTGTGAATGAATCTCTTTTTGGTACCTAGTAATAAGCAATTAATCAGTAATAATCAAAATGGTAAAAGTTTTTTGTTTGTGTCTGAGCAGTAATGTGTTGTATTTTGACATTTTCTCTGCATGACAGTGCTATACTATTTGGAAAATTTGTAAGGATACTATTAGAAGGCCTGATTGGGCTCTTTCTTCTTCACCAATTGACTTAAGTTTACTAGATGATGGGTCACATGACCAAAGTGTGGTTATGACAAAAGAGTGACAAATCTTTGCATTATTCTTACGCCATGTACTGTTATTGTTCTGATTATTTCCTATTTTATTTCATTATACCATGTACAAGAGTAATAACTTTAATGATAGAGGTTTAAATTGTTTTCTGATTTAGAAGAGACAATATTTGCTAGGTTCAAAATTTTGTTCCACTTGAACATAATTTTTC
Organism: Frankliniella occidentalis; assembly: GCF_000697945.3. Taxonomy (NCBI): domain Eukaryota; kingdom Metazoa; phylum Arthropoda; class Insecta; order Thysanoptera; family Thripidae; genus Frankliniella; species Frankliniella occidentalis. Next base: position 986,700 of record NW_026267219.1, read on the forward strand.
AGCTCTGAATTGTCTCTTTTGAAAAACATCTTTTGTCAATAGAAGAATCATGTCATGAAGTATCAGTTGTTTAGCAAGGTCTAGGATATATATACCTGATTGGTTTATGGGTGACAAATGTGACTAGTTTAAAAGATTTTATACATTTTGGTGTAGGTAATTCTTTTCCTGCAATTACTTCTTTACTATCTGACCATAGAATTTTACCATTTTCTTTCAACAGTTTGACTGAAGATTTTACTGTTTACTTACCAAACTAAATTTATCGTACTGGATATTGCTAGATTACCGGTAATATTCTTAATTTTGTATTTGCCTTTTTGTATTGGGTTTCCAAAGTGTCTCAAATGTGAATCTCTGTCTTTTTTAACCTAGTCGTGTATTTATTTCTGTTTATTTTAATCTCTACCACTTTTTCATCCCATTCAGAAACCCAACAAAAGTGCCATTGAAATTCCATGTGCTTAGCCTTTTTGCTGTTGTCTTGTGTATCTATTGATTTGGGTTGTCATTCTACTTATGATGACCTAAGGCGTGCAATACTTAACTCTCAGGAATGAAAAGAAAAGTCTGTTACTGAGTCCATTTAATGTGGAACCTATGTAGGACCTTTTTTGCTGTAAGATACCATACATAATTTGCATGCATGTCATTTCTCACCTTATTTATTATGTGTTTACTGTAATCTCTATCAGTCATAAACTTTCTAGTGCATTTTTTGTAACTATTTTTATGCTTGGGAATCAAAATTCTCATGCTGTTTGAGTTGAGTAGTGCTCGGTGTAGTGCCATAACTTGATTGATTAATGCTTGTTAGAATTTACGAACAAAATACTCTTGAATCTAAATGCCCAACTGCCAGATACGGTTGTGAGTTGAGAGTAGGTTTCAGTGGTACAGAGCAGTATAGTCAATATTTCTTTGTCTTTATAGCAAACTAAATTTTAATCATATAAATTTTTTGTTTTAAAAAATACTGATGAAATTTCTTGAATTTCAATAATCTTTTGAGTTTTTTGAACTTATGTTGATTGCCAAAATCTTTATTTTAGCCACATGCTTTCATTTATATGGTGCAGTTGTCAAATATTAATGCGTAAAGACATACTCAGATCATTCTTGGCAACCAGATAGCCGTGTAATCATTATTGTTTTCAATTAGCGAGCCACACGTATTAACATTGTTCAGAAGTTTGTTTTGAAATCAAATAACTGACAATGATGTATTGTCAAGCTCAGCAATACCGAATTAGCATCAGAATAACTTTTCAAGTTAATTATCAAATAAAAATTTCTGCTCTATTCCCTGTTTGACAGTATGAGAGTATTCCCTATACCTATATATTTATTGACTTATTTGGACTTTTATGATACAATTTGTATGAAACCTGTATTCCTTGATTGTAAGCTGTATTGGTGGAAATAAATGTTGTTATTGTTGTTGATATTTTTTGTTTTGTTCCTGCTCAAATACTCTTCAACAACCTGCCATGGAGTCAACTAAAAATTACTAGTGTGGATTAATGGCAAGCCTACCACCCAACTGGCAGTGAACAGTAAATCGTTGATTGATATTTTTTTTTGCTTTAGGAGTTGTGCAGGGGTGTGTAGGGACTTGTGCGGGGGCTGGGAGGTGCCACAGGCCACAGGCTGACGAAGTGTGTCGAGTGCACTCTGATGCACTCTCACTCTGCCGAGTCCGGCCGCCGCCTGGCCTGGCTTGTCTGGGCCGGGTCGGGGCTTTAGCTCGAGGCGGCCCTCCCCACCCCCCTCCCGCAGCGCTTCTCCCCGCACCGCGGCCCGCCCCCCACACCGCGCCCGCGCCCCGCCCCGCGGACGCCGGCCTCAAATCGATATGCTGGAAGGGGGAGGGGGAAGTGGTCGGCGACGCCGGGGAAGGAGGCGAGAGCGAGAGAGAGGGAGGGTCCGCGACGCGGGCGCGGTGTCGCGGCGCGCGTGAGCGCGAGAGAGACGGACGGCGGCGCTCACTCCATGCGGAGCGCGGCTGGAAGCGGGGAGGGGGGAGGGGGAAGGCCTGGCGGTGGCGGGGCGTGGTAGAGGTTTGGGCTGCAGCAGTGTACCACATCCTCGTACCGCGGAGGGACGCCACGCCGCCGGGACGCACCGCGACGCACGGCGACGCATCGCGACGCAACCGCGACGCACCCGCGACGCACCGCCAGCTCTCTGGCATGCCCGTGACGTGAGGGAGCGGCTGCTGGAGGCTCCAGCCGGCTGCTACGGAGGCTTCTCCAGCGCCCCGGCGACCAGCTGACCCGCGGGCTGACCTGTGACTCGGCCCGGGCGACACGCACCCGGCCGGCGCGAGAATGTCAGGTGGGTTATCACAACGGCCCCAAAGGACAGTGGGGGCCCGCAGCGCCCCCCGCGCGGGGCTCGGTGGCGCCGCCTAGCCCCCGTCCCGCCTTGCCTGCGCCCCGGGCCCGGGCCCGGGCTCCGAGGCTGTTAACCTTAAGCGACATTTTAGCGTGCGCCAAAGTGTTCCCCGGCTCCGGCCGCGCCCCGCCCCGCCCAGCCGGCCCCCCCGCCGCCCCGACCAACCTCTAGATGGTCTTTGAGCCCGTCGCCGCCCCGGTCTCCTACTCCCGATGGGAAAGGTCACACGGCCGCGGCGCAAGGTGCAGAAGTGCACCCAGTTCCCTCCCTTCTCGCTCCAAACGGCAGCGCCGTCGTCTGGTCGTGCCATTTTAAAAGGTTTTCTCTCTCTCTCTCTCTCGCTCTCCCCGGCCCCCAGGCGAGAGCCTACATTTTAATGAAGGGCCTGGACTCGGCGCCGTGAGTCGAAACTAGTCGCCGCTTTTCCCCCGTTCCAACTTGTATGAAGGAAAAACTCGAGTTGTGGGTGTTGTTTCTGGGAGATGGTCGCGCGCACGCGTTTGTGTGTGGTCAGGTCCAGGGCGACAAGATGCGATCATCCAGAACCGAAGAGCGAAAACTCTAAAGTGCTTGTGGTGAGACCTGGTGCGCATTCTATGGGGGGTCTAACTCGTCGGGACAAGGCTCAACATGGGGGGCCACGATGCGAGCTCTATGACTCTTCAAGCTCGCAGGAAAAGAACATGGCTCCCTCTCTCCCGGCGGACCTAGGCCCCCGTACCCCTAGTGCCCCCTGGTGTCGGGGGCGGCGCGCGGGACACGGCCCCCCTGATATCAAAGCCTGGGCTGAGCCGGCCCCGCGCCTCGCCGGAGGGGGCGGCGGCCGCTCGCTAGCCGTGCGGGGGTGGCGCTGGGCCCCTCCGGCCGGGGCCAGGTGGGGTGGAGGGGCGGCCAGCGCGCCAGAAGCTCGCGAGGTTCGAATCACTCTGGAGCAGCGCAGCAGCGTTCCTCTGGCGCGAGTGGAGAGAGGTTAGGGAGCACGGCGCTGGCGCCTGATTCCACAGCGCGTTCGTGGGGTGCGCGAGGGAGGGTGGCGCGCGGGGCGGGGCGGCACGAGCCGAGGGGTGGCCCGGAGGGGAGTGAGGGAGGGCCGGGCGGCCGCGCACCACCCCTCCCACCGATATGCGTGCCTAGCCTAGTGCACTCGGCCGCCAGCCCAGCGTTAGATCATCTGCGCTATACAGCACGCCACTGGGTTACGACTGCGAGGCACTGGCGCGTGGTCGGCGCGGCCCGCGGGACACGCGGAAGAGCCTGTGCGGCGCACCCGCGCCCACACCGGACGCCCGCCGGTGCCGACTGACCTCCCGTGGAGCGCACATCGCGCTCCTTATGTACTTTTCGCTTGATCTCTTTCTTTTTTATTTCCGCTGCCCCGATGGTGGTGGCTTCGGGCCCGGCCCGACGACAACGCTGGCGATTCATTCGTTATTATCCGTCATCGCCTCGTGACGGCTGGGAAGCCTGTCGTCGATACAAGCGTGTGTGTGACGCATTCGTCGACGAAAGTGAACGCCGCACACCCGCTTGACAACCGCGCATGTTAACTTGCAGGGGAAAGGCTGACCGAGGGGTGGGTCGGGCACGGGTCATGCGTTAAAACCACCCCTGGGGCATCACAGGTTGTGCCACCTAGGGTAGTGCCACCCAAGAAGCCCCAGGTCACACATGGGCGTGTGTGGTGGACTGAGCGCAGCCGGCGCCTGGCGCCTGCTCGCATACTTCTCGCAGTCCCGCGTCTCATTCGCACCTGCACATGAACCGGGACTGGTCCGTCCGACTGCCGCCGACGCCCACTAGTGTGGGGGTGGTCGTGCGCAACACAGCACGCCATTTCGAGGGAACTGTGTTATTTTTTCACGTCACCTTTTCACTTTATTTTTAGGGTTTGAATAATTTGTAATAAATGTACGAATAATTCCGAATAGTTCCCCACTGCTGAACGATATTCCCAGTGGCATGTAACTTTAGCGCGGCGAATTTAAATCTGTCATTACCAGCCCGCAATGCCAATCAGAAAACGGTGAGAATATGGAACCCCACTCTGTCAAAATGATCCAATTCGTTTGTGGCCTCTGAGCCCTGCCAGCCCTTCTCCAAGGTGACCCTTCGACGATCCTCCCTCCCTTATCAGGAAATGTCGCCTGACCCCGACCCATCCGCCCACCACGAGTCACTCGGGAGGGGGGGGGGGGGCAATACGCGGCCACCATAAAAACGGCAGCGTGTGGGAAGGAAATGTCAACGCCCTCCCAGTGGAAGGGAGGCACCGCCCCTGCTCTCTGTCGCACCGACTGCCTCTCCGCGCCGTCGTCCTCCTGCCCTGCTCTATGGTCCCGGCCCGGCTACGCCGCTGCCGCTGGCTGGTCCAGAGGACGCTGGCGCGGGTTATCTAACGGCGGCCGGCTCTCCTATCCGCCCGGCTCACAGTTGATGGCACCGCGAGGCACACAGCGCTCCGCTGGCTCCGACCCGCCCACTGACTCGCGCGGGCCCGGGTCCTCATTGTGTGCCTCCAGCGCGTCGCGCCGCGTGGCGGGGCACTGCAGAGAGAGGAGCGTCTCACAACATCGCCCGCGTACTCACTCTCTCTGACTATCCTCCTGCTGGCCCCGCTCACCGTAGACGGTGACAACGACGACGACGGTGGTGGCGAGAGCGACGCGGCGGACCGTGGCGCAAGACTGAGATGGAAATGGTGGTTGGGGGGGGGGGGGCAAGGAGTGTAAGGATCGGTATCCCTCGGTCGGCGTCGGCGTTCATCGGGGAGAAGCGGCGCCCGTTGCACTGCTACGCCCCGCCACGACCTGCCACGTCCTGCCACGTCCTGCCACGTCCTGCCACGCCCCCGCTGCCACTCACAAGCTCTGCAGTGTGGTATTTTGTGCGGACGTTACCAATCGCCGGCCGGAGAGTGTCTAACTCGTCGGAATGTGGCAAACGATCTTTCCGCTTCTTCAACTCAAACAGAATGCAAAGACTTCCGCGTTCCTTAGATATTGCGCGCTGCGCTCGGGTTGCTTCTTTTACGGCCGCCCCTCCCCGCTGCACCCACCGCAGCCCCCGCGGCAGTGCCCCGCCCTGGTGGACGCGATGGCTATCCTGAGCCGCAACTGCATGGGCGGGGCCAGGGCAACTAGACTAGGAGCATCGCGTGTCAACGCTCCACAGGGAGGGACGCCACCGGAAAGAAAGGACACCCACTGGACCCCCTCGCCGCCCCCACCCAGGCGGCCCCCATCACCGCCGCCGCCGAGCGCCGACACTCCGATCCTCCTCCTCGCCTCTTTTTATCAGCGCTCCGCGGCCCTGCTCGCGGCCCAGCCTCGGCTCGGGCCCAACTCTATCGGAGCGTCACGACGCCTGTGCCGCGTACCGCCGCCGCCGCGCCGTGAGACCTCCGCCGCTCCCCGCGGGGCCCCTCTGCCCCATTGTCTTGGCGGATTTAACGCGCTGGAGCGAGCCAGGACGCAGCAGGACAGTGAAAGGGAAGAGGAGGGGCGGCGGGCGGGGAGAGGCCCCCCTCCGCGCCGCCCGCTGTGGGGCGGCGCTCTGGGGCGGCGCTCCGCTCTGCTGGCGGTGCAGTCCGTCGCGGGCCGTGTCAGGTGCAACACCTGTCTCGCAGCGCCGCGGTGCACCCCATCCCACCCGTCGTCCTGCTCCCCTTTTCCGGTGTCGCTCAACGAGTTTCGCGTTCTCCTCGACGACCCTGCGGTGCGTCCCGGACGAGGACGCCGCCGAGGAGTGCGCCGCCCCCGCCACTCTGGATCACGCCGTGAAGCCGTCCGTGCAGCAGCGGCGCCTGGCGGGGGCCGTCTCCGTCGTGGACATACCGCACCCCCAGCGGCAGAGCGGTGGACCGCCCGTGCCGGCGCCGCGCGCCACCCTGGCGGCCCGCGCAGCTTGCGCCCCGGGCAAGGCCGCCGCCCCCAGCACGCCGCCGCCGACGCGCCCCGTGCCAGCCCCGAGGAGCCGCACCGTGGACGACCTCGTGGCCGTCGAGGCCAGGCCCATGCCCAAGCCGCGCACCAGGACGCCGTCAGAGCACGTGACCATGATCGCCGACGACACCGCGACCCGAGTCACGTGACTGGGAGAGCCTGACTCCTTGAGCGGCGGAAGCGCTCTATTCGCCCAGGTGTCGAGGCCCGCGTGAAAAGTGGACGGAAAGGGGTCCCGGGCGCCGGCCTCTAGGGCTGGGGGCGCGGCGGGCACGGCAGGGGTAGCAGGCGCCTCCAAGGGGTCGCTCACGCCGCGGGGCTCGACGGTCGAGGCGCTGCTGGCCGCGTCGCTGACAACGGCTGTTATGATCCCGCAGCCCGGCAAGGGCAAGAAGCAAGAGGACAACAAGAAGAAGCAGCAGGCCGAAAAGAGGCAGGGCGGCCGGTCACCGAGCCCCAGCTACCAGTACTGCACGTCCTTCGTGTCGGCGCCGCGTCCCCAGTCAGCCGCCAAGGACTTCGAAGAGCAGGGGCACCTCAGCGACAAGGCCAGGCCGACCACCGGGGAGCCGGGGGGCTTGACTTCGACGGAGACGACTGGGACGGCGGGAACGGAGAGGACGGCGAGGACGGCGGGGACGGCTCCAGCGGCTTCCTCCGGTGCCTCTGCACCCGCCCTCGAGACGACTGCCACTATCCCTGGCGCCACTGCAGCAGCGGTGCAGGTGCAGCTTCCCGACGGCGACCCAACACCGCCGGACGCTGAGGCAACGGCCTCGACGGCAGCGTCGCCCGCCCCCGCCGAGGCTCTCGCCAAAGACATGCCGAGGGATGCGTCGCGGAGCAAAGACGGCGGCGTCAGCCCGTCCAGGAGCGGTGCGGACCTAGCCAAGGACGAGCGGACGCCACCCAGCGCCGCTGCCGCGGCGGCCGCGACCACGGGGATGCACACGGGTGCGGGCTGGTCGTACGCCTCGGCCGCGCGCAGCCGCGAGTACCCCGCGCACCCGCTCACCCTCGACGCGGACATGGAGCTGCCCGTCGGCGCGGACGCGGCCTCCCTCGCCAAGTGCACCTTCCTGACCACCGGCCCCGCTCCACTCGAGTACCCGGGACGCAGCTCCCCGACCAGGCTGACGTACGTCCCGACCGGGCCCGTCCACCCGGGCAAGCCCAAGAGCCCCACCTGGTGCCTTTCGTGCCCGCCCAACAGCCTCGGCTTTTCCACGGCCTGGGCAACGAAGAAAGATGTCCCCGAGCCCAAGGTAAGAGGCGCCTCGGCTCGACCCTCCGCCGCCGTGGCCGAGGCCGTGGCCGAGGCCGTGGCCTCCGCGCAATGGCGCCAGCGATTAGGTCTTGTTTGGGTGAGCGGCGCTCTCGTCGAGGCCGTCGCGGTGCGAGACCAAGGCAGGACAGCGAGCCCCGTCTTGCGCCACGCCCGAGCGGACCGACACCATCATGCTTGGCGGTACGACCCAACGCAAGGTTATCGCCACAAATTACGGGAGAGCCGTTGAGCCGTCCAATGTTTTATTTTGGTTCGGCCCATCCCGTCGCCGTTGCCAACGGCCGCGACGGCCGGGTTCCTTCCCTTCTCCGCCGCACGCTCCCTTTTTCATCCGATTTGATTCCTCTGGGCGATGACTTTGTTGTCGATAATCGCCCCGTCGTGGACGTCAGGATTTCGGTCGTCAGGCCCCGATACCCGCGATCAGCGTGACGGTGTGGTGTGATGCCCGGTCGCTACCCAATAAACAGCCACGAAGGACGCCATGAATTGAAAAAGAAACTATCGAAATTCAGGTGGTTCCATAGAGACCCTTCTACCGCGCCAGCATTTTGTCGTTAAATGTCCTCCTATTCCTGACGTTTCTGCGTTTTGCTGGATACTTGGAGTAAACCTTAAACGCTTGCAGTGTAAGCCAGGCATATTGTGGCGTAAACGTTTCCTTCTTTTTATTTTCAAACTTCCCGAACGCACACAATAACAACATTATTAATGAACGGACTGTGTGTCGGGGAGCGCTGCGTAGCGGAGCATGCCGGGACCGCCATTCAGCCCGCCTATTGTTTAAACGGTCTGTTACGAGCGGTCATGTCGGTGGGAGCAGCGCAGCGAGCGAGTCCAGGCCCCCAGGACCCCCCAGTCGAGCCCAGGGCTTTATCGCTGTACCAGTCGGCACCAGCCCTAGTACCACTCAACCGGGACCCGCGCCACACAAAACCAGCGCCACCGGAGGCGGGACCGTGTGGTGGGTGTCTGCCCCGCCCCGCACGGTGCGTTGCGCACCCCGCGTGCAGGCAGGCGCGGCGGAAAGGGAAGGACCAACAACTTTGTGGATGGAAATTGATGGCTCATGTCGTCCCCTCCATGTGGCGGCTTCCTGCGCGGCCGGGCCGGCGGGCCGCTGCTGGAGTGGCAGGCAGTTGCAGCAGCTGCAGCTGCAGCTGCGCGCTGGGACGAGACGAAACGAAATGAGACGCACATCACAGCGCTGCTGGACTGCTCTTGCGGCTCCGCGCCAGCGGACCACCACCAGTGCACAGCCCATTCGTATCGCCCGTCGCTCCCCCCCCCCCCAAACCCTCTGCTCGCTCCGACCTCACTACGCTTTGCACGCTTTCAGCCCAGTCACGTCGTGCTTCACGGTTTAAGTTTTCGGGCTAAATCGCAAAGAAAAAACGAAAAAAATCCAATGTGCCGATGTCACACATCACTGTATTTCATTTTAACACTGAAAAGCAGAGCAAGGCGGAAGGGCTTGAAATAGTGGAGTGTGTGAGTCCCGTCCCCGTCGTCAAATCGTCTTTCATCATGTTTGGTTTGGGAAGAAATGCATTCGCCGGCCAAACATGGTGGTGGGTGGAGTGGCTCGACATTCAGGAGTCTTGTAGCGTAACTTGCCCATCTTTCAGGCGGTGCACTATATTGAGTCGACAGGGGGCGATCGACCTCCCCCCTCCCCCCTTCCCTTTCCTCCCCTTTCCCCCATCTCCCAGCGCCCCGGCCGCGGGGCGCCAAGGAGGAGCACTTACGATCCATTTCACTCACACTGCCCGCTCTCACACCTCGGCGGAGTGCAGCGCACTGTGAGGCTGGGCAGGGGCGCACAGCTGATCCCCGTCACTCCCCCCGTTCGCCACCCGCCCCGCGCCGTCACACCCCGGTGGGGTTGAGGAGGAGGAGGAGGCAGAGGAGGCGAAGGGGGCTTCCCGCCGCTCTTGTTGCTTGCGCGCCGCCCCCTGGCCTGCCTGGGAATGTAAAGACGATGAAAGCACCTCACTGTGTGCGTGAGCCCTTGCATCTCCGCGCCCCGAGCACGGTTGTGCTAATAGACGACCGGTGGTCGTGAGTGCGAGAGCGAGAGAGCGATGGGAGGGGGGGAGGGGGCTACTTGGGTTCTCACACCGGGCGCTACACCGCCGCGAGTAATGTACTTGTACTCGCGGAGACCGTAAAAAAAAAGAAGGAAGTATGTAATTGGTCTCGGGACTTTCACGACGACGCCGCGGTGGCGCGCAGGATGCACACACATAGCTTTACTACTCGTTTTTTGTTTTTGTTTTCTTTGCTCTAGAGTGGGAATGCTTCAACTTTGAGTGAGCAGTGCTTGGGGACGGCTCGGCGGCGTTGCGCTTAGGAATGGGTAATTAACAAGTGTTTTGCGGAGGGTACTACTCTGATCGGCCCGGCAGGCCTCCTTGCCGCCTGACCGAGCTGGCCGTGGGAATGGAATGGGTGCAGAGCGGTGGGGCCGCGGTGGTGGAGTGGGCGGAAAGGGGAGGGGG
>NW_026267219.1:1001091-1004693 GCF_000697945.3 Frankliniella occidentalis
AAAGTAATTATCCTGAAAAAATAGTTTTAAAAAATGTTTCTACTTTAACCAGAGTATAACTTTTAGTTTTAAAACTTCAGTAAAAACCCTGTGTCCTTGATGAGCTGAATCAGGACAAGCTATGAACCAGATTTATATCACCAACTGTTCTGGAGAAAATCCTGCGCGTTAACTTGACAAGTGAGATCACCGTAAACTGGTTCTGGTTGGCGTCTTATGACGCTATTATTTGGCGTTCTGAGAAGAAGAACGCCAACCAGTTTTCAGTGACATCCTATAAAATTAGAAGTACACAATAGGGTATTTCTCCCCTCCACCCACCGCTCCTCCTCGCGCATGCCCCCACCACCGCACTCTGTATCCGTTTTTGTTCTTCTTAGTTTCGGGCAACACTTTATTGAAATTCCCTATTGGGCCCTCATTAAACTAAAGTTCATGGCATTCTGATACTAATATAATTTTGAGTTAATCCATCCCTTGAGTTGAAAAATATACCCCCAGATTTTATATGTAGCCCTACAGCGGCTCAGAAACTTCTAAAGATTATTTCTGAAAAGACACTTATATTTTTGTGGGTTTCTCAATGGTTTCTTATGACTGAAGGTCCAGTAGAGACACACTGACTCTGACAGTCAAAAGATTGCCTAAACATTGCCTGCTAGAGAGGAATTTCCAAAAAGTGCCAGTATGTACCCCACCTTCCCTTACGTTACGGATCTCTGTACTCGCTCTTATGGTACTTTCGGTGTGTTGCGCAGGTTGCTGACCGACATTTTGTCGCAATTTTCCATTAGGGACAACGCCAATCACTGCACAACATCAAGAATGGATTCCGCGGACTCAACTGGTGGTATGATAGGCAAGTGCATCATCATAAGTACATATCGTAACCGGGCCTTACGTTGCTTCGTCTGCTTTGTCAAACCGTTCAAAGCGCATTGTTAATTCTGCACAAAGTTCACTCAGCCGCCGGGCGGCCCATGCCCACTAGCCAGCTCTTAGGAAGACACCTGATAAAATTCGTTCAGTTATGTTACGTATTAGTAACGGATGCTATGGGGCCTACAATGTTACAAAGTAACTTTCGCGCTTATCGCTACTACTATTTGAGATTGACCGAAATTATGGACACTCGTCGTGCGCATAAATGGCACAAAAGTTATTGGAACGCAGATTAGCGTCAGCAGAACAGAGTTAATGTTATGTGCACGCGCGGAATTCAAACGCTCAGTGGAACAAGGGGGGTTAATTGATGAAGAGGCTGGATTCATGAAGACTGTGGCCCTCGAAGTTTGTTTAGAAGGTTCGGGTTCGGGTTCGAGTCGAAGTGTGATCAGGGAAAAAGCAGTGCGTTCGAATAACGAAATTGCAACATTCTGCACGACGCGTGCGCATAGTAAAACATAGAAAAGCTGCACGACGCCTTTGAATAACTCTAAAACTGTTATGAGCACGCGGAATCAAAATTTCCGAATGTCAACAAGACCGTAGGTACGGGACTGCCTATGTCAATTCAATATTGATTGCATTTCTCACTCGGAAACGGAGCCTGGCGCCTGCAAGACTTGGGGTGGGCCACTCCGCAGTACATGGCTGCAATGCAGGCGAGATGTTGCCTGCCTACCCACCAGGCGCTACGAGAGCTTGCATCTGTCGGTCACCTACCGACACCGACGTTAGAGCCAAACCGGACTTCACTTCTGTGCTTTCGCATTTACACTCTCAATCGTTTACAAAGATTTTACTTTGTATTACAAAGAAAATTTGGCTTTGTATTAAGGTTGCACAGAAATCTTTGTTATACAAGAATTGTAAGGATTTAAGCGTATTTTGACAGAATTGTCCCAAACTACAAATATGTACCCGCTTTATTGTGGGCAGGCCTGTGGGATTCGCGCGGGTATGCTGAGTGGGTTATGGGTTTGCGCGGGTTTGCGGGTTGGTCCGCCGTTGCCTTGCGGGTTCGCATAACAAAGCTTTGTCATATTTCTGGTCCCTCTAGTTACTTTATCGTGTTGAAGGGTTGAAAACTTTATAAGTGTAGATTCCCGTGTCCGCAACCTGTCTAAAGTGCCTCCAATTATGTTTGATTGCAGGGCTTGCAGCGCTTGCAGTCATTGTATTGTGCGCAATAATCTACTACTGCTGCTGCTACAGATGTGGATCAAACCGAGACAGAGTTCTCGACGACGTTATTGAAAATTCGTCGATTAATAAGGTGCCAAAATACCATCGATTCGACGACGACATCGAGAGCGGTTTTCGTGTTCCTACACTAAACCTCCACGGCTACCACAAGAAGGAGGCCCTAAAAGAAGTAGACAAGTTTATAAAGCGAAATGAAAAAAACGACGTGGACTATGTACGCATCATCCCTGGAAGGGGCGTGCACAGCAAAGGCGGAGTCCCTGTGCTGAAGCCGGCCGTTGAGGCGCGTCTTGGCGAAAAGGGACTATGGTAAGCGACTTACTCACTCTTTACATAGTAGGAGATAGCTTACGCCACGGCCCAGACCGGGTTCAACTGGGGAGTTGACGAGACCGCCTTATTTCTGATGGAGATTATTCCAATAGTTAGCAAAACGTTTTCATTTCAACATTACGCCATCCAACCGTTAATTTGGCCAGGAGGCGAATCAACATTTTTGAGGCTATGAATCTTGAAAAAAAAAATACTTGTTCTTGTGTTACAGGTATTGGTGTTCAGAGAATAACCCCGGTCTTATCCACGTTGATCTCTCTTAACAGGGACGAAACGACTGACAAGGAGACTTAGGTAGGTGTAAATCCCCGATTCAGTTCAAACTCGGCTAAGAAGCAAATATATCGAGTTTAAACCGAATCGTGAATTTACACCTACCTAAGTCTCCTTGTGAGATCTCGTGTACAACGGATAAGCCCGTGGGCCCGCTTGCACGGTAAAAAGAACGTCTTGGAATCCAAGCAGATTCCTTGAAAATTGTCTCGAAAACCAAGTAGATTGCTTGAAATACAATATGTCAATTTTACTGTGTGGTTGGCTTGGCGGACGGTGTACTGAACGCACCCCGGCGGGCTCCAGGGGGTTCGCAACTACCTGACGTCGACGAGCCTTTGTGAGGCTAGATGTTAGGCTGGCCGAGGGCGCCACCCAGCGCCGATCTAATCACAGCGCAGCGTGCGCCGTGCGGGTCCTCGATTTACTTGACGGCTCTCTTCTCGGCTCTATCTGAGCCTCTTCATGTCGGCCGCGGATGGTAATCTGAACGGGACGGATATGAGATCTCCACCAATCCCTATATGCGCGTGCACATTGTCACCGCGGAATTATTGGGTTAACCCAGAGTGTGTTATGTACAGTGTAATAATATAATGTAATAAATACATACTACAGCTACCTCGCGCCTTCTCTCTGCACTATCGACAGGCACACCAAAGACTGTCGGATTACCCCGAATTGTCACAGGCCGTGTCTATCGGATTACCCAAGTCATTTCCCCTTTAGGTATTTTACGCCAAACTTACACATTGTTTAATTTTTACTCTTTCTCTACCAACACCACACCACATCTAACTTCGGGTTCAGGAGAACGAGTATTGTCAGGAGGTGCCGTTATACCCCCC
>NW_026267219.1:1004743-1005321 GCF_000697945.3 Frankliniella occidentalis
TTTTTTCCTGGATTTGTTTTCCATTCATGAATCAAGGGGGAGGTTTTCTCGGTCGGATGCGCTGGGCTGCTCCCCAGGGGGGCGGCAGCCGCCGAGCCCTGGGGGGGACGCTGGATAGTCTTCTATCCAGAGCGGGAGGAGGGGGCCGCTGACCGGCTGTAGCTCTGTCCCCCCGCTGGGGCTGCCCCCACCCCCTCTCCCCAACAGACCGGCCTGCCGGGGAACTGTTGGTGGCGACGGAATGTGACCGCAAATTCCTGCAGCACATTGCTGCCTCCCACTCGCCCCTCCCCTTCACCCCCTCCCCCTTCCTCGCCCGTAGGATAAAACATAACTCTGAGGATAATAACACCTACGGTCCCCCTCACGTCTCCCCCCCTCCCTCCCCTACTCCTCCCGGTCCACCGCTGCTGAGACACCCCGCGAGTGTGCACTCTCGAAAATAATCTGCTGTGTGGACCAGAGGGCGGTCGCTGTACCAAGCCCTGAGCGCCGCGTTGTTGGTGGACGATTCAAACACCAGAGAGCTCTGCTTGTTTTTCTTCCGCTGTCCCTCCCCTTTTCTCTCCCTCGCCGCC
>NW_026267219.1:1010603-1012470 GCF_000697945.3 Frankliniella occidentalis
CCCCCTCCCCTACCTCCTCCTCTGCCCCTTTCCCTTTTTCGCCTTTCAGAGTCTCCCTTCCCCCTTCAGGTCGCCCCCCTACTCCCTTCGCCCGCCCCTCTGATCCGGGCTGCTGTTTAATCACGGCTGGCGTAGAGGAGGGTTCGCGTTATTTTCATGCCTTGTGTTTCTTAATTACGGTCCCCCTGCGGGTCACCCCTCCTCCCCCTGCCCGCCTCTCCTCCCTTCGCCCCCTTGACCCGCCCCAAAGAATGAGGCATTCTTGCCTGTCGACTTTCATAAGATGCGCCTAATGGTCGGCGACTCGTGATCTCCTTCATTACCGTGGGCTGAAAGGGCGCCTGCCGCGCCGCCGCGAGGCTCGCTGGCCGCCTCTGGCCGCCTCCTACAGGCTTTCTTGAGCCGCCGAGACCCGACGGCCCCCGCCTGCTGCTGAGGCTTGCCCCGCTCTCGAAGCGGGTGCACAATGAATTTCGCGAGTTTAGGCAAGTATTCGCTAGTTGCCGTGTATTTTTTAGTTTTTCCGCATGTTCCTGAGTTTTTGCGAATCATTACGAGTACCTTTCGATTATTTTCCCTCTTGTACAACGATTTTTTTTTTTTGGTTGGGGGACGGTCACTCCCCACTCTCTTTCCGCCCGTCGGCCGTCTTACTCGGCGAGTGCGATTATCAATCGACCTGACGAGAGTCGTGGGAGGCGGCGGCGGCGCCAGGGGAAAAGCGGTCGTAATGACTTTCAATATTTTCTACTCTCGCCCCTCGCGATCTCTTCACAACCGTGATGTGCGCAAAACTGCGGAAAATTGACTGATCGGCGAAAGGCATCCGTTTCCAGTCGGGGTCTTTACATTCAGCAGGGGCCGCTGCGCCCGCTGTGCCGACAAGGGCCGCCTGCTCCTCCTCACCCCGCCACTCTCACTCTCTCGCTCCCTCCGTCTGCCCTTGAGGCAATATAATTCCACTGAAAACGTAAAAAGGGTATAACGGTACCTCCCCGTGTCCAATAGTAATGAAGGTGGTTAGTTTCAGTGGGAGAAGTGCAGTTGAATTTCTCATACTGACAGGCAGGCGGGCCGGCTCCCCGGAGGGTTGTGCCGGGGGGCCTGATTGCGGGCGAACACAAACAGAACACAGCGCCCGCTGGCGCACCGTGGCTCCTCTCTCGTTTTCCTTCTCTCTCTCTCCCTCTCTCTCTCTCTCTCTCTCTCTCTCTCTCTCTCTCTCTCTCTCTCTCCCATCCCTCTCTCTCGCCCTCTCCTTTGCGTGTGTGTGTGTGTCCTTTTCTCCCGCCCGCCTTCCTGCACAAGGAAATTCGTGTGGGCAGCAGCTCCGCCGGGCCGACAGTGTCGAGAAAAAAGGATTGCTTTTGCTCGTGTCGCGACCCTGTGTGCCGGGCTTACATATTTATTTGCTTTGTTACGTTGTCCGTGTCTATCGCTCTATTCCAGGAGAGCCCCTCTTTCTTTGTGCTTGTTGAGTTTAATCCAGAGTGTGAATAAGTGGTGGGACGGGTCCACTGTTATTCGAAGTACGATACATTTCATACACATCGATGCAATAATCACAAAAGTGCGATTCACACATTTGGACCGTTTTTGCAGTGAATTGAGTCATGGAATCTATTTGTTCAAATGTTTCCATGCTGCGATTAAAAGTTATCTCGTAATTTTTCAGACAACTTTCCCTTTCCCTTTTCATGAATGTTTTTTTTTTTTTTTTTTTTTTTTTTTTTTTTTTTTTTTTTTTTTTTTTTTGTTTTTTGTTTTGTTTCTTTGCGAGAAAATTGTGTCATGTCTAGAAAAGCCATTTGTCAATGGTATCACAAATCTGAGTTATCGCAAACCTTTGTTATGTAATTTTTACAAG
>NW_026267219.1:1014388-1014851 GCF_000697945.3 Frankliniella occidentalis
AGCCAAGATCAAGCTAGCTGTCCCGGGCAAGCAGACGGAGGAGATCGACGACGTCCTGAGGGCACGCACGAGGCCGATTGCAACGACGCTCTGGACGTTCACGTCGGTGCGGCGCCGAGCAGCCAGCCCCGTTGGTGATGCAGCTGGACCAGTCCATGAGGTGTCCCGGTTGATGTGCACGAGAACGTGCACACGGGGCGGGGGAGCCGTGCGGGCGAGGTTTGGCGCCGTAGGGGGTGCCCATGACGAAGAAAGCGTAGGGCGTGGCCCATGGGCAGGACAAGGGGAAACCGCACTGACGGTCGACGCTGGGGAGGACGGTGTTGCCGCTTTCGGCGCTCTTGAGCAGGGACTTGAAGGAGACGTTATCGCCGACGGTGGTGGTGAACTCGCGGGAGTTGCGCTTGATCAGGTTGTCGCCGTTCTTCACTGTGGGGCGAGAAACAGAAATCGGACGTTACGA
>NW_026267219.1:1014901-1015371 GCF_000697945.3 Frankliniella occidentalis
GACGGTGGTGGTGAACTCGCGGGAGTTGCGCTTGATCAGGTTGTCGCCGTTCTTCACTGTGGGGCGAGAAACAGAAATCGGACGTTACGATTGTGTCGGGCGGGGTGGAGCGTGCAGAAAAACGGGAACGAACAGAAAAAAAGGGAATTGAAAGAATCAAAGAATACTCACGTTCAACGGGAAAACAGTCGAGCTCGACGAAGTAGTTCCTGAGCCTGTCGAGGTCAGCGGTGTCGTGTCCGTAGTAGACGTCAGAGGCAGAGGCCTGCTCGCCGTAGAAGTTCGAGTGGGTGAGGGCGGTGCTGGGTCCAAGGAAGACGCGGACGATGGCGAGGAGGGCGGTCTCGTAGTGGCCGATGACGCCGGGGGCGACGCCGTGCTCGTTGGTGGGGTCCATGATGAGGGCGAGGAGGTTGCGGATCATGGTCTGGTAGGAGCCGTAGTAGCGGGAGTTGACGGAGTCCTGGTTG
>NW_026267219.1:1015579-1016341 GCF_000697945.3 Frankliniella occidentalis
GGGGGGGGATAGGGGACGACGTTGGGCTCAAACGCGGTTCCCTTCTGGATCAAAGCTAGCTGGGGCAGACCGAACCCAATCGAACAGAACCTCACTGTTGTAGTTTTCACATGCGTGCGCTTATTTTTAACAACGCCGTGTTAGTTATCAACGTTTTTCGAAAGATTGGCCGGCGCGCAGATATGAGGAGAGCCAAGCTGCGAGCCCCTCCTGCCTCGTGTTGCCGCCTACAGGATGAAGCCGAATGGGTATACGCTGGCGGACGACGCCCCGGGCCTCGACAGTGCTTCTCCCCCTCACCCCGCCACGACCATTTGCCCATTTACCATGTCGGTTCGGGTGCATCACAGCAGCCGGCACAGCTAAGCTGCGGCGTGTGTCAGAGGAGAGGAAGGAGGAAAGTCGAGAAATTAAATTTTGCGGGGGGCTTTATTGTGTCGCTGCTGCGTTGATGAGGAGAGCTGTACCCCCTTCTCTTCTCCCCCAGTCTCCCTTACGCCGCGGCGGCGTCTCCCCCCACTCGCTGCGCGAATGAGGACAATAATCCATCCCTAAGCACCGCGCATCCGCTCGGCTGCTGTACGACACCCCCCACCTCTGCCTGCAAGAGGGCAGCGGGCGTTGTGTGGGAGTGCGTCTTAGACGTAACGCTCGTGCGTGCGCGCGTGTACGGCGACTAGTGCACTTTTATCTAACGATGCCCTTGCGACCCCTTACGGCCCTATGATAGGCGCATTGCATCGGCAGGCCGGAGCTGAGGAG
>NW_026267219.1:1016391-1019082 GCF_000697945.3 Frankliniella occidentalis
CCTCTACACCGCAAATAAAATCTTGCCTCTGCTCACCAAAACGTTGCAAATGTCGTTATTCCTCATTTTCCCCACTTAGAATACACCGTTGACAAATGCTCGCAATCGAAGAGACAGACAAATACTGTAATAGCACAGAGGACTGCGTGCCTATTGTAAGACGACCTGCTTCCTTAATACAGACTTTTAAGACGGAAATGCATTGATATGAATTATGCGGGCCCTTCTCCCGCATGGAAATATGTATACCTAAATGACACTTTTGGGTATAGTTTTATAAAAAGTATGCATTAGGTATACTTGAAGTGTAGCAGATTGGAACGGCCAAACTTTGGTGGCACTTTCGGCATAATTTTTTTAAAATATTTTTTGTATACTTTTTTACACTTTTCCGCACTTCTCAGACAATTTGGCCAGTCCCAATTTCAGCTCTTTTTTCCATGCGGGCTCACAGTCACAGCTCGCTGCATTTCTCAGAGCGATCTACAACAATATAACAAGCGTCGAACAAACACTCAGCTTACTCCCGATATCACTCCCGCCTGGAAACAACCACTTAAGCAGTAGCTTGGTGCCCCAGACAACCGATCAGCGTGCCCGACGCTCTGGAGTAACTGTCTTTTGGGGCAAATCGTCTTTTTCCTGTGGATTGTAATTGAGCATTTGAAATGTCTATTTATTTAAATTCACAAAAATGTCAGTTTGGCCAAAACAAGACACTTGAGCGGTTATCCTGAAGTGCTAAGCTAGGTCGGTGTTGCCCGGGCCAGGGTGGGCTGAGTATTTTGTCCCACGCCGCGGAGGCTGTGATCGGCATTACATTGGAGGTATCACATTGTGCAACGGAATAAACTCGCTCTATAACTCAACTTTTATTGTTGGAACATCCAAAAAGTGCATCCGTTATCTGCAGTTACGAAAGTGCCAGGTTTAGCCAATGCGAGGTCCCATAGCGCCTGATAAGTAGGCAAAATCTTGTTTGTAGTGCATGTGTGCACTGCGGAGTGGCCTACCCCGTGTCTCGCAGGCGCTCAGCTCTTGACCTTGCCGTTGTCGAATGATCGAGTGAATCTGAAGAACTACATACATTGGTTAGGTAGCATACTGTGATGAAGCAAGTTCACACACGTCGCTGCCACATTTGAATCTCACTGCGTTTCGCGCGCGAGATAAGCCGCCCGCCTTCCAGTCGCTCCCGCCCACCACCACTGCATGCGTGGCGAGCATTGGCTTGTAAGCATTGAAGTGGGTGGGCTTAGATATTGTTAATGGCAAATCAAACGCACGCGATGCCCGTTGGACCACCGATAGTTATCATGTTTACGAACATTTTGGCCCGAAGTAACAAATTTTTTTTCCCTTAGGAAAAATTTTACAGGGGCCTAAAGTTTACATGGCCCCTTACGGAAGATTTGGGTAGGCAACACGCACGTCCCATAAGGCTAATGTTAAAAGTACGGCTCTATTTGAACCCTTTAGAATCGGAATATCTCCAAACCACTCTGCACAGGCCTTCTTAAAAGCAATAAGAACATTTTCTAATCCCAATATCGAGATTTACTGCGGCCCAATTTTTTTAAATCGAGGGTGAACTTACGACGCCTGCAGACCAGAGGGTAGGCAACCCGCAACACCAATTCTCCCCCTTTTTTTCTCGTTTGCGCTTAAAAATCGTCAGAAATTTGCCGTTTTCTTTGCGTTTTTTCAACGTGCTGGCCTACAGATGTATCCTGGCAAGTGCTGAGTGCTCACTTAGTACCCAGCCGTGCATATTTCATCATTTTTTCTACAATTTGACGAAAATATTTGTTTTTTTGTCATTTTTTTTCTTGTCTTGTGATGTTTTTGAGAGGCTGATGTACTTTATTATTTACCTTTCTGGTTTGGACCGGTATCAGAGGTTGTTCACGATCGATGCGTTTAAAAGGGTAATGTTAATAATGGGTTTAATCTTCTTTAGGGGATACTAAACTACTGAATTTTGTGTGCTCAGTGTTGGTGCAGTTTGCAGGACAGTTTGAGCAGAAGAACGTGCACGGCACTTTAGCTATTCGCGGGGCAGTCTACGGGGCTGGTCTTGGGGGTAGATGGCGAGCCCAGCTCCAATCGCGGGCCGCAAACATCAGGCGCGTCTTGGTATGCAATTTGAACGCTATCGTTCACTGCAACCATGCTCCGCGTACAACTACTCCAAGGGGGAGGGGGGGGTACCCCCTCAGCACGGTGGCAGGTGATCCCAGCACCATCATTACAAAAAGGTGTAGCTCGTAGTCAATCAGTCAATTACATTCTCAGGACGGGCCAGTCGGCCTTTCTAGTTACATGGAAAACCAACGGAAACGGGCCTCGGCCTGGGGTCGCGGGCGCGGGCTCCGTCCGGCAGGCGGCCGGGCACCTATCCGCGCCTCCGCAGCGTTGCCAGTGTTTAAAGTTACTCGTAGCACAGCCTAAAGTACAAGTTTTGAGAGAGGGAGAGGAAGGGCCTAGGGATCCTTACACACGGGATAACCGTTCCACTTAAAAACGTCAAGAAAAGGTGCGAGACAAGAAAAAAAATGACAAAAAACAAATATTTTTGTCAAATTGTAGAAAAAATGATGAAATATGCACGGCTGGGTACTAAGTGAGCACTCAGCACTTGCCAGGATACATCTGTAGGCCAGCACGTTGAAAAAACGCAAAGAAAACGGC
>NW_026267219.1:1019132-1020807 GCF_000697945.3 Frankliniella occidentalis
AGTTTCCTGCGTGAGACGTTAGCGGCGGCCCCACCTCTCTCCGGAAGCCTGGCCTGGCTGGCGGGCCCGCAGTCGGGGAGACCCGAGCCGAGCCGAGC
Organism: Frankliniella occidentalis; assembly: GCF_000697945.3. NCBI lineage: Eukaryota > Metazoa > Arthropoda > Insecta > Thysanoptera > Thripidae > Frankliniella > Frankliniella occidentalis. The sequence continues at coordinate 1,019,231 of NW_026267219.1, forward strand.
CGCGCAGACGGTGCAGACGGTTTTCGTTATTTGCGTTTCGTCGCGAGCGGGGTGTTAATGTTTTCCCGGAGAAATGAGTGAACAGAAGGAAGCGAGGGGGCGGGAAGAATGGCTCACGTCGCCTTTGCTTTCCTCTTTGTCGCACTCGCTCGTTAGGCGGGGTGCGACAAGGACGGGCGCACGGACACGTCTACCCACATGACGTCTTAAGAAGTATATTTGAAAACTTTTAGTATTCATGAAACCCATAACCCATCGTGCACTGCACACCCTCCGACAGTTTAAATTAAAATTTACAACTTCTGATCATGAAAGAAGGGTGCCCTTGCCCTTCTCGCATATTTTGATAAATAGTTTTGTCAGTGCAGGTGGTGGCATGGTAAGGGGAGGGTGCGGGGGTAATGCTACCGAAGGAGCAGGTATGGATAACTCTGCCTCTATCCAATATGGAGAATAAGTTAAACCCAGGCAAGGCGTTCGTCTGAAGTAGACTGCCTAAGTTCACTTGATGAGCAGGAGAAGCAAGACGACGGGTAGCGTGGATGGCGCTCTTGCCGGCTCCTGCACATCCCGGGCAATGATTCGCCCTGGGATGGGGGTCTGAAATATTCAGCCCGCGACTTGCGCATTCTACGTCCGATTCTGCGCGCGCGCGCTAACTCGGTGCCGGCGACCCGTCTCCCTCCCTTTCGAGCGGGCTGGCTGGGTGTTCCGAAGTATCCTCCCCGGGAGTCAGGGCGCCGTGCGTGTGTGCCTGCGAACGGGCTGGGAGAGTAGTCTTGTGCAGCTGGCCCTGCTGCTTGGCCTGCACACAGCGATAGCCATACACACACACACACACTCACACTCACACACACACTCGCACACACGAGACAGCCAGGCACTCGAACACGACCGCGGCGGCATGCGTGAGTGGCGAATAAGGGAAAGGGGTAGGAGGGGAATAGAGGGAAAAAAAGCTGCGGTATTTGAACTGGAGTGACAAGTCAGTCGCGTCCCCAAGTTGTCCGCGCAACAAGTTAGCCCGCTCGGGAGGGTGGCGGTGACGCTTGGAGCTGGCGGGCGGGAGGGGGATATCTTTGATCTGAGTTTTATGTTAGCTGCAGCCTTTCTGGCGGGCGGCGACCGGGCCGGCAGTTGCGCGGCGGTTCGGCAGCCGGATTAGATTACGCTGGGGGTCATTTTCTGCGGATTCTGGGAGTAAATTAGAAGCGGCGTGCGGAGGGTGCCGACGGAGCGAGCGTCTTGAAGGCGGTCACTGCCCCCCTCGAGTCCGCCCGGCGCGGCGGTGCAGCGCTGAGCAGCGTGCGTTACTTTTTATTTACCACAGTGGTGGAGCGCAGAGCTCAACACAATAACTGCTGCGCAAAGTAGTGTAGCGTTGTGTCTGTCTGCTCGCTGTCTGTTGGTTTGGATGTTTTTGTTTTCCGCCTTTTTTTTTGTAGCAGTGCCTCCTCTCCCTTTCCTCCCTTAAACGTGGCCTGGGAGTAGGAGTGCTCCTAATGTATTCACCGAATGTCTTAATCCAACTAGCTTCAGTGGCCCCGACGGTTGCCGCCCTTCACCCCCTTCCACCC
>NW_026267219.1:1020857-1022036 GCF_000697945.3 Frankliniella occidentalis
CATTTCTTCAATTGCCTCTCGAAGATGGGCCTTGAGGCCGGCCCTGTCCAAAAGAAGGGGCTCCCAGCCCCCCGGCGGTGGCCGCATCCTGGCCATATCCTGAGCGACTGATGATGCAAAGGTGAAGCAGGGGCGGCCTGGTTTCTTGGTGCCTAACCGTAGTCGGGAGGCAATCTGGAGGGGGTCGTTTGCCGGGCGCCTCCTAATGTGTCCCAGATAACCGACCCGGGCCGCTCGCACAGCCCTTGTGATGGATACCACGCGCGGTTGGCGCGCCTCGGGGACTGGGTTGTCAGGGCGTCGGCCCGTGGCGAGCAGGGCTTGTGGGAGCACGTCTCCCTCTCTCCGCAGGGTGGCGCGCGTCCTCGCCGTGTCCGACGCTGTGCCCCTGTCGTATGCGAGGCTAGGGAGGAACACCGAGGCGTAGAGGTCCTCCAGGGCGGACTGTGGGAGTGGATTCTCCCTGAGCAGCGGGAGCACCGCTGCAGCTGTCGTTTGGCCTCGCCTGATGCGGTGATACACTGCCGGGCCTCTGTCCAGCTGTGAAGTGATCAAGGCACCAAGATGTAATAAGGAAGAGACTCTGCTAACCTGGATCCCGCCCACCTGAAAGGGGCGCGGGAGAGCGTCGGGGTCCTCCCATCCTGGCCAGCGGAGCAGGTATTCGCATTTTGCAGGGTTCAGACGTAGGCCGAGGAGCCCCAGTTCCCGGACAAGGTGGCGGAGGAAGTTGTCCATATCCGGCACATTGTCAGTGAGGACAAGTAGGTCGTCGGCGTACGCGAGGACCGCCGGTATCACCTCCACGTTGTCCTGGTCGAGGGAGAAGCGCGGGACATGGCGCACTACCTTCTCCATGGCCCAGTTGAGGAGCACCGTGAAGAGCCAGGGGCTTAGCGGGCATCCTTGCCGCAGGCCCAGGCCGCGGGGCACGGTGGAAGTAGACGCAGCGCCCCATCGCAGGAAAGTCAGGTCCGTGAGTGCCAGTCGGATAACCTGGTTGACCAGGAACTCCGGGATCCCGATCTCCCGCAAGATGGCCACCACCTCGGTCTTGACTACGGACGGGAAGGCCGATCGGATGTCCAAGCTGAGTATGTGGAGCGGCCGGGCCACCCACCAGCATGCATCCATCACCGCCCGCAGCACAAAGAGGTGGTCGTCAGTGGAGCGCTGCGC
>NW_026267219.1:1022086-1023296 GCF_000697945.3 Frankliniella occidentalis
AATTTCTGACGATTTTTAAGCGCAAACGAGAAAAAACGTTAACGCTAACGCTAACGTGAAAGCAGATGACTTCTGGCGATTGGCGTTGAGTTTTTACTCTCAACTCTGGGCGCGACAGAGGCGGTGAGGCGCGATGGGGCACAGGGACAGCTAGGCGTGGCATTGAACGCGGCTTTGAACGCGGCATTGAGCGCGGCGAGCGTGGCGTGGCGATCGTGGCGTGTAGCGGCGAGCGTGGCGTGGTGAGCATGGCGCGGCGAGCACGGCGCGGCGAGCACGGCGCGGCGAGCACTGCGCGCCGAGCGAGGCTCGGTGAGCATGGCGCGGCGAGCATGGCGCGGTGAGCATGGCGCGGTGAGCATGGCGCGGCGAGCATGGCGCGGTGAGCATGGCGCGGTGAGCATGGCGCGGTGAGCATGGCGTGGCGCGGCAAGCGGGGCGCAGCGAGCATGGCGTGGCGCGGCGAGCATTGCGTGGCGCGGCGAGCATTGCGTGGCGCGGCGAGCGGGGCGTGGCGCGGCGAGCGGGGCGCGACGACATTGGACGCATCATTATTGAACGCATCACTATTGAACGCGGCAGTGTTGGCGTGGCGCGGTATGGCATGGCAAGCACCACACGCACGCACGCACGCACGCACGCACACACACGCACGCACGCACACACACACACACACACATACGGCGACGGCTTGGCCCGGTGCGGTGGCCCAGTGCTTTATGCTCCCACGGCGGGTCGTAAAAGGCGGCCGGAGAACGGCGACCAGAGTTGCATAGGGCTGCGTGGCAGCTGCTAGGCCTGAACAGCACTACAGGGGCACGGGCACGGGCAGAGGCAGAGGCGCGCGAGAGCCCCACTGCCTAAATACATTGGACTACTGCTTGCGCCTTTCTGCTTTTTTAACTGGCGAACTTTGAACTTTACGCTCTGGCAGTGCTACGGCGTTTCTGCTTTTGACGCTGACAACTGACAACTTCACGCTTCAACTAACAAACGGACTTTTGCACTTTACTTGAGTACAAGCTGCTGATTACTACGTATCATCTGCTAAACTAACAAACGGACTTTTGCACTTTACTTGAGTACAAGCTGCTGATTACTACGTATCATCTGCTAAAAAAGGGGGAGAATTGGTGTTGCGGGTTGCCTACCCTCTGGTCTGCAGGCGTCGTAAGTTCACCCTCGATTTAAAAAAATTGGGCCGCAGTAA
>NW_026267219.1:1023591-1025610 GCF_000697945.3 Frankliniella occidentalis
CCCCCCGGCATGCTCAGACAGCATGAGCGCACGCTTGCGCTACGCGTAGAAAGGCTAAAATTACCCGGTGTTATATGGAATAAATAGTTCACGTCTATTCCACGTGCGGGTGTATCTAGATTGTCCGACCTATTTTTCTCCGACCTGGTGATTTTTCTAAAATCCCCAAAAGGTGATTTCCGACCTAGGTTTCGTCCGACCTAATTTTCTCTGACCTAATTTTCGTCGACCTCGTCGACCCACGGCATTGCAATGTCGTCCGCTCTGATACCCGGCGGTTATAACAATTAGTGATGGATGTTGATGTATAGATTGAAAGCCAGGAAACTTGGTGGCAGCGTATAAATATTCTAGAAATTGACTTCATGTTCTGGTGAGCAGCCTGAAAGGTAGCCAATTTATGTCCTCAAAACCCCTGTATGTAGGCAACGCACGGTGCACCGCCCCCCTGACAGCCGGACCTTATCCCGCGCCTGCTTCATGAAGTTCTCTATGTGAACTCGCTCAAAGAAGAGGAGAAACTTACAACACATTCTGATGGTTTTCGGTACGGTGCACCAAGTGATGGGCAACCGACACACTAGTCCCCACGGATCCGCGCCTGTAAAGTGGTCAGTAGAGACGACAATAGCGTTAAAAAGACGTTCCCCCGAGTAGACGAGGTTGGTAGGGCCGCCATAACTGGTTACGTCTCGATGAAAGTCGAAAATAACTAAGCTTAAAATGGAAAGCGTGGGGAATAACCGATTGGCCGAGAGATTCCCGCCTCTACGTCACGCCGCGCCGGTGGTCAAGAAATAAACGCCTGTGAGACACGGGGAAGGCCATCCCGCAATGCACACATGCACTACAAACAAGATATTGCCTACTTATCAGGCGCTATATGAGACCTCGCATTGGCTAAACCGAGCAATTTCGTAACTGCAGATGACGGATGCTCTTTTTGGATGTTCCAACAATAAAAGTTGCGTTACCGAGTTTATTCCGTTGCACAATGTAATGTAATGTAATGCCGATCACCGCCTCCGCGGCTTGGACAAACACTTAGACAAGTCTGGCCCGGGCAACACCGACCTAGCTTGCCGCTTCAGGATAACCGCTCAGGTGTCTTGTCTTGTTTTGGCCAAACTGACATTTTTGTGACTTTAAATAAATAGACATTTCAAATGCTGAATGAAAATCCACAGGAAAAAGACGTTTTGACCCAAAAAGGAGTTAACCAGAGCGTCGGGCGCGCTGAGCGGTTGTCTGGGGCACCAAGCTACTGCGTTACTGCGTAAGTGGTTGTTCCAGGCGGGAGTGATCTCGGGAGTAAGCTGACCGTTTGTCCCGTGGAGGTTATAGTGTATCTCGACGAACGAATGAAGAAGAAGAGGGGGTAGAACATAAACGTTAACGATTGGCCGAGCCCGCCTCTACGTCACGCCGGTATTTGGGGTAAGCGTTCGGCCAATCAGGAACCTTTATGTACTACCCGCTATTCTTCTTCCTCCTTTAGTCGAAATACACTATATTGTTGGCGATCGGTCTGAGGAATGCAGAGAGCTGTGGCTGTGAGCCCGCATGGAAAAAAGAGTTAAAATATGACTGGCCAAATTCCCTAAAAAGTATAAAAATCTAAATCAAGAATCTATCTTGAAGGCACATGATATAAGTATAAGAATAATAGGTCTGTTTCCAATTTTCTCTCATATTTAGCTGTCATTTGTTTATGGTTGCTTGTTACTTGCAACTTTGTAATTCGGCGTACTAGGGGCGCTGAGGAGGAGAAAAGGCGCGGGCATCGGTGGGCTAGTATTGTTGTGCAGGGACGGGGGGACGGGGAGCCTGTAGTATTGTTAGACAGGGTAACCACTCACTCACTCGGACACGGATCCCCCAGCGCCAAAGAAATTGTTTTCTGGTCTGCACTAAGGTCTCTCTACTCATCTAGAGTAAAAGCTAGCTGACACCTTAAAGTTAATTATTTATTCTTTATGTTTAGTCAAAAGGTTTTTAAGGTATCATCTGATAAAAAAT
>NW_026267219.1:1025660-1027270 GCF_000697945.3 Frankliniella occidentalis
TAGAGTAAAAGCTAGCTGACACCTTAAAGTTAATTATTTATTCTTTATGTTTAGTCAAAAGGTTTTTAAGGTATCATCTGATAAAAAATGTATACAAAATGTATTACAAAAAATTATACCGAAAGTGCCAAAAAAGTTTAGCCGTTCCAATCTGCTATACTTCAAGTATACCTAATGCATACTTTTTATAATTATATACCCAAAAGTGTCATTTAGATATACCTATTTCCATGCGGGAGAAGGGCCCGCATTTTTCATATCAATGCACTTTCGTCTTAAATGTCTGTATTGAGAAAGCAGGTCGTCTTACAAACAGTCCTCTGTGCTATTAAAGTATTTGTCTGTCTCTGCGAATGCGAGCATTTGTCAACGGGGTATTCTATAGTGGGGAAAATGAGGAATAACGACATTTGCAGCGTTTTGGTGAGCAGAAGGCAAGATTTTATTTGCGGTGTAGAGGGCTCACAGAGCATGACGCGTTCGTCCTGAGTCCAGCGCGACAGCTTACAGGTATGCGCGGACGTCGTCGTCCTCGCGGACGATGTCCTCGTCCAAGAGCCTGTGGCTAGGGGTGTACTTGTGGGCGGTCTGCTGGGAGAGGACGTTATCGAAATCGTTGACGTTCTTCTTGATGAGGACGTTGTTGTTGTCGGTGGCGGAGTCCTTGTGGAAGATGACGACATCCTTGAAGTACATGTTGGGCATGTAGAAGCGGCCGAAGTTCTCGATCTGGCGGTCGAAGGGGAAGCCGAGGGGACGGTTGTCGAGGACGGTCATGAGTCCGTTGCAGGAGTAGATGTCCTTGACGCCGGTCTGGTAGTTGACCTTCTCGGAGTGGTAGTAGTCAGCGTGCTCGTGCTCGTCGGCGCCGTAGGGGGTGACCATGACGAAGAGGGCGTAGGGGACTCCGGCCTTGTGGCCCATGGGCAGGACAAGACGGTCGGGGAAACCGCACTGGCGGTCGACGCTGGAGAGGACGGTGTTGCCGCTCTCGGCGCTCTTGAGCAGGGACTTGAAGGAGACGTTGTCGCCGACGGTGGTGGTGAACTCGCGGGAGTTGCGCTTGATCAGGTTGTCGCCGTTCTTCACTGTGGGGCGAGAAACAGAAATCGGACGTTACGATTGTGGCGGGAGGGGTTGAGCGTGCAGAAAAACGGGAACAAACAGGGGGGGGGGGAAGGGAATTGAATGAATCAAAGAGTACTCACGTTCAACGGGGAAACGGTCGAGCTCGACGAAGTAGTTCCTGAGCCTGTCGAGGTCAGCGGTGTCGTGTCCGTAGTAGACGTCAGAGGCCTGCTCGCCGTAGAAGTTGGAGTGGGTGAAGGCGGTGCTGGGTCCAAGGAAGACGCGGACGACGGCGCTGGTCTTCTGGTTGCTGGAGACCTTGATCTTGTAGTTGAAGGGCTGGTGGTTGAGACGCATGGCCTTGGCGATGTAGTTAAGCTTCTCCAGCTCGTCGATGGAGGCGACGTCGACAGCGTTGCTGACATCGATGTCGAAGAGGTCGAAGTAGGTGACGAGCTTGTCGACGGCGACGTCCTGGACGGTGACTCCGTTGAAGTACAGGTCATCGGGCTTGTAGGCGGGCAGGTTGTTCTTGTACTGGG
>NW_026267220.1:0-1152 GCF_000697945.3 Frankliniella occidentalis
TCTGGCCTTGTTGTGATGCTCAGGTAAATTAATCTCCCGATTAATTCCTGATATGGTGCATCTGTCCGTTTTTCTTTTGACAGCAAATGAGGTCTAATTTTGGTTTCCATGGGTGTATTGGCGGGTGTGCAAGTAGCCATCCGGAATTTTACCAATGTGTCATTTATGTAATTTTCTTGGTGGAGTGTAAGAACTCCTTTTTCCAGATCACGCTCTATTTTCATACCTAGGCATGATTGCGCCTCACCCAGGTCTTTTACCACAAAGTGCTGTCTTAAAGATCTTACAAGATCAGATTTGTACTATTACTGAAACACTTATTACATTATTCATTTCTCTTAGAAACTCAATTGTACCTCAAAAGTGGCTTTAGAAAGTCTAAAATGACGAGCAAAGGAGGGATCTCCCATGTGACGGATCCCTTCCCAATCAACCCTTATTTTTTCCCAATTTGCTTCATCATCATCATCACCTGCAAATTTTTTAATTTAGTTAAAACATTTTACACATACCAAACATCTGTCATTGTTATTATTATATTTACTAACCTAATAAATCTATATCCTCTTCGAGCCAGGCCACTATTCGAGCGCCCATTCGGCCAATTAACTCCGCCGCTACCATCTCATCTTCTTCATGTTGAAGAAGAGCTTCCTCAAGCATCAAAATGGCACTTTGGTTTAGGTCAATGTCACCAATCATTTCTTCTTATTTATTTATTAGTTAAAACCGAAACGAACACAGAATGCAACTTGCACGCACCGAAACACAAACAACTCAGCCTAGCAGACGAACCAACACGCTCTCCGCTGCGCCTTCTCCGCTCCACGCCAAACGCCCCTTTCCATCATGTCGTCATGTCTCCCTATATCTCCTACTTGTCCCTTAAAGTCCTCACACTGTCCTGTTTACGATATTTTATCTCAAATTGAACAGGAAAAGCCTCATTAGTCACTTTGCGACTCAAAATCGCATACACGTACGGAAACTGTTAAGATGTTAAGATGTTAAGATGTTAAGATGTTAAGATCCTTAAGCTGATAAAGCCGAAGTCGCCAAGTGATATAAACTAAAATATTTTATTTCGTTTCACTCAGACATCAACTGCTGTGGCCACAGTTTTGTACCAATTAGCTATTAATCCAGAGAAGC
>NW_026267220.1:1202-5099 GCF_000697945.3 Frankliniella occidentalis
CCACCACCGCGGAAGACTGCGGCCCGGGGCTGCGGCCCAGGAGGCCAGGCAGGCCGAGCCCTCCAGCGCGCACCGCCGGCCGGGCAGTGCAGTCGGTGCCCCCCGCCCCCGCCCTAGTGCACAGCGGCAACGGGGCGGCCGGTGTCCGTCTGTCGCCCGAGCCGGAGCGCGGAGTAGTCCCGCAGCAGAGGGTCGTTTCTTTTGCAAGACGTAGTACAACAGGAGCAAAAGTTTCGTGGTAGTCTAGTCCATAAGTTTGTGTGAAACCTTTTGCCACAAGGCGAGCTCTAAATAGAACTGTCCCATCTGTATTTAATTTCTTTTTGAACACCCACTTATTTCCAATGACTTTTGCACCATAAGGTAGTTTTTCTAGAGTCCAAACTTTGTTTTCTGCGAAAGAGTTCAGCTCCTCCTCCATCGCCTGAACCCACTGGGTGTATTCAGGGGATTGGTGAACCTCACGCATAGATTGGGGAACATCTAGGTCAGTTGGAATTGCAAGGCATGCTCTGTCAGGATTTTTATCCTTCCCCAGACCATATACTATATAGTCTGGAAACTGTTTTGGTCGTCTTGTTCTTTTACCAATGCTCTGAAAATCAGTGGCAGTGGTAATGGAAGGGATATGATCATCAATGAGAATATTTGTATCCTGACTAGGTCCAGCCTTGTCATCTGGAGTATGTGAAACATTTAAGTCTCTAGAGGGAGGAGGAGAGGCTTCATCCCAAAAGGTGGGATTTGACTCCTCCACAGGCATATCAGGAGTTTTAGTTTCACATATATCAGATGGTGAGTCCGATGCAGGAATGTTTGTATCACAAGTGGATCTAGTTATAGGAAAAAGATCCTGCGTCAGGGGTGGACATTTTTCAGGCATAGTGAATTCTGTGGTTTGATTTTGATTTTTCTGTGGTAGTGGCATTTTAATTTCGAGAGCAGGGAACACAGTCTCATCAAAGACTACACTCCTTTCTGTGAATACTTTTGTGGGCTGAGTGGGATCCAGGAGCAAATAAGATTTTCTTTCATCATCATATCCAACCATGATGCAAGTGCGGCTCCTGTCTCCCAACTTCTTTGCCTTTTCTTTTCGGATGTGTGCATATGCACAACAACCGAAAACTCTCAAGTGAGAAATATTAGGCTTCTCACCAGTCCAGGCTTCATATGGCACCTGATCTGGAAGTGCCTTTGTTGGAGAGAGATTTTTCAAGAGGACTGCAGTTTGAAGTGCCTCTGGCCAATATTTCATTGATAGACCTGAGGTTTTCAGCATAACTCTCATTTTCTCTTGGAGAGTTCTGTTGGCTCTTTCAGAGACCCCATTTTGCTGTGGGCAATAAGGGTTTGAATGTTGCCTTAAAATGCCTTCTGCCTTCAAGTAATCAAAGAATGATTTGTTTATATATTCTTTTCCATTGTCAGATCTCACTGTTTTAATAGTTTTGCCTGTTTGATTTTGTACTAAGGTTCTGTACTCCTTAAACTTTTCCAAAACTTCATCTTTAGTTTTTAGTATTGCAACCATGGTGTATCGAGTTTTGTCATCGATAAATGTGACGAAATACCTATACCCTTCCAGTGAAAGAGTATCGGTAATTTCGCACACATCAGTGTGAATGAGATCTAATATGTTTTCTTTCCTGTGAGCACCATCTTTAGGGAAAGGTGATTGCTTTGATTTTGCCTTTTGGCATACCTCACAGAGTGTGAGATCATTAAAATCAATTTGATCTATGCCATCAACTAATCCACCTTTCATAAGTTTTAAATAGTTGTCAGATAAGTGAGCCAATCTTTTGTGCCAAAGTTCAGCTTGGGATTGTCGAGCCACTCGTAGGGCCTTGTTATTGATTTTAACGTCCAGATCCAAGCAGTAAGTTCCATTGCTTTCAGTTGTAGCAATGATTGGTGTATGTGATAAATGGACAGAATCTGGTTTGTATACTCCACACTTGTTGTCTTTAAATACAACTACCAAGTTGTTCCTAGTGATGGCACTTATAGACAGATGAGTACACGTCAGGCCTGGAACATATGTCATATTTTGAATTTCCTGCAATCCTTCTACGTTAGTGTTGAGTTTTAGTGTTCCTATTCCTTGTGTGTACAGTACTTGATCGCCTGCGCATTCAATAGGTTCATTATGTATCGGTCTATAATTGTGGAGGCAATTGAGCTCGGGGCTCATGGGAGCGAAAGCACCACTATCCAGATACATTTTAATTGTTTTATTATTGGTTTCATCAGTATTTACAATATCATCAATTTCTTTTATTGCAGCAAGATCATCTGAGTTAGTAGCTACAGGAATATTTTGAGAAGTGGATTGGCTGGCGCTGGCAGTGGAAGCAGCAGTTTTCTTAGCCTCACCTCTCTTAGCAATTTTGATGACCCATTTTGGAGGACCATTACCACTATTGGATTCTTTAGTATTCTTGGTGCGTTTTGGGGAACTGGCCCCGTCATCTGAATCTGAGTGGCGGCGTTTTCTGTCGCGGCCACGGCGAGCGGCAGCTTGGGCAGCTGCACTTACGTGTCTGAAATGACAGTTGCTTGCCGCATGATTCGTATTTTTGCAATGAATGCACTCGGGATATTTTCCCTCGTTGCCATTCGTGCGTTGTTTTGGTTTTTGTTTTGGAGAACGATCTCTGTCACGATCACGTCTTTGATTTTGGTGGTATCCGCTCTTGCCGCCAGATGGCGTTGTGTAGCCACCGCCGCGACCACCACCACGGTCGCGACGTGACTTCCCTGCCCATGCAGCAGATGCAGATGTTTTGAGAGCAGTTTTGTTGGGATTATTTTGATTTTGCGAAGGAGTTTCTTCATTTTTTATTTTATTTCCTTCTCGTAGAAGCTCTTCCGATATGACACTGAATTCCAGAGTGGAAGTACCGTCAGGCAGCTTAGTCTGAGAAGTTCTTTCCAATATCTGGCAGAATGGTTTGTGGACAGGCTTGACATTGGCAAGTAGCAGAATTGTACACATTTCATCTTCAATAGCCTTCCCAGTGTCGGCGATTTGCCCAACTACTTCCCGGAATTCCAGTACATATTGAGCAAGGCCTGCTTCTTGTTTTAGGGAGACTAGCTTGCGTAGAAGGGAGGCACGCCGAAAAACTCCCTTGTCTTCGAACGCGGTGCACAGCGCGGACCAAGCTTGATGAGCAGTGGTTGTGTTACGCAGATACTTGAGCAGGGATTTATCTATCCCAAAGGAAATCTTTTGACGAGCAAGCAAGTCTTCTTTAAACTCTTTACATTCTCTATCAGCGAGCACTTCTGGAGGAGGGTCTTTCAGGGTACACTTGTAAAGATCAGCCAAATAGAGCTCCATCAAAAGCTTCCAATCAGCCCAGTTTTCCTCACCCGACAACTTGTCAAACGGGGTATTGAACTGCTGCGCATGGTGACTTGGACCAGCGGGGACTTCTAAGCCAGTGGCAGTAGTAGATCGCTCACCATTTGAAGGGGTTTTAGCTGGAGTTTCCCCAGGCGGAATAGTCTTCTCATTTTCACCCATGCTGCGGCCGGCGGGTCCTTGCGGATGCGACGAAGCGTGTTGATGTTACGACGAAGAGATCTTGTCCGGGGATAAAGATATTATAGAAATATTAAACTAGGTTGGACTTTAGAGAGCTGCGGCCCATAACCTGTTATATTTAGTCAGAGATTGATAAGTTACTATCAGATATGGTGGAGAAATAAACGGGTAGACACAAGTTGACAGTACAACATCCGGAACGGAAGTGGAGGTTTATTGAACTAAAGATAACAGGTGACGATACATTATTCGCAGACACACACAACAGCTGTGCTGACTAGAGTAGTACAGCAGTAGACGGAGTGGTTATTCTCAGGATTGTTTATATTTGTCTAACACTC
>NW_026267220.1:5149-6422 GCF_000697945.3 Frankliniella occidentalis
GCTGACTAGAGTAGTACAGCAGTAGACGGAGTGGTTATTCTCAGGATTGTTTATATTTGTCTAACACTCCCCCTCAATCCGAGGATTTTATTTTCAATGCATTACAGCATTTTTCGTGATCAACCTTGTTCAGTGATTTTGTTAGGAAATCTGCTGGCATTAATTTTGACGACATATGTTCAAGGAACAAAGATCCGTCCCCAATGCAGTCCCTAACTAGTTGAATGCGTACTCCAAAATGTTTTGTCCTAGCACTGTATTTTTCTGAGTAGGCTAACCTTAGAGCACTGAGGTTATCATTAAATACTGTGATCCTCTGTTCACCACAGTGGAAAATCTCATTCACAAGGTCATTTAAATAAATGGATTCCTTCACAGCCTCAGTTACAGAGATGTACTCTGATTCTGTGGATGACTGAGCCACCAATTTTTGTTTTCGGCTCTCCCAGGAGATGAGATTTCCATCAAGAGAGAAACAGTATCCACTGTATGATTTGTAGTCAAGAGAGTTCTCTGCAAAGTCGGCATCAGCGTAACCAATAATACAAAAGGATGGGTTTTCAGGCTTTGTATATGTCAGACCAACCTTGGCTGTTTGTTTTAGATATCTGAGCACTCTCTTGGCTAGATTCCAGTGTGCTTCTGTATAGTTTTTATTGAATTGGCTCAAGAAACTAGCACAGAATGCTATGTCTGGCCTTGTTGTGATGCTCAGGTAAATTAATCTCCCGATTAATTCCTTATATGGTGCATCTGTCTGCTTTTCTTTTGACAGCAAATGAGGTCTAATTTTGGTTTCCATGGGTGTATTGGCAGGTGTGCAAGTAGCCATCCGGAATTTTACTAATGTATCCTTAATGTAATCTTCTTGGTGGAGTGTAAGACATCCATTTTCCAGATCACGCTCTATTTGCATACCTAGGCATGATTGCGCCTCACCCAGGTCTTTTACCACAAAGTGCTGTCTTAAAGATTTAACAAGATCAGATTTGTCACTATCTGAACTATAGAAGACATAAAAATCGTCAACATATAATGCTATTATAATGATAGAATTTTTAGTCTCTTTGATATAAATACAGGGTTCATCTCTAAGATTTCTGTAACCAAGACCTTTTAGTATTTTGTCAGCCTTAGCATTCCAGCTTCTGGCTGCTTGCTTTAGGCCGTAGACTGCTTTGTTCAGTCTACAGACTTTGTCTGATTGTCCTTCTGCAACAAAACCCTCAGGCTGTGCCATGTATACAGTCTCCTCTATGTCTCCATAGAGGAA
>NW_026267220.1:7547-30254 GCF_000697945.3 Frankliniella occidentalis
GAGCGGCCGAAAGGGGGCACCTCTGGCTCCCCGGGCCGGAGGCACGCGCGCCCCGCCGTTTGAAGGGTCTGCAAAGCCATGCCTCATATATCGGTGTCTGATGGCGGTTCGGGTGTGTGGTCTGCTGGCTCAGGAAGTTGCGTGCTGGATCGCTGCTCATTTCGGCTCTCCGTGTCGTAGGTTCGACTCTTGACTTTTGGGGGTATTTTTTATTTTTTTATTTTTTACCCCAGGGTCCAGTTGTTGATGAGATCGCCTGGTAGGAAGGCGTTCCCGCCGAGCAGCACTCGCCCTTACGCCCGCGACCGGTGCCTAGTAATGAGTGGGTGACCCTTTGGACGAGTTGTGGCTGATGACCCAGTTGTGGTTGAGGGTGCTGGGTAGGTAGGCACGCCCGCCGAGCAGCCTTTCGAGATGGCCTCGTATGTCTTGGCTCGTTTGTAATGTGGTTCACTTTCGGGCGAGGTGTGGGGCCCAGTTGTGGCTGAGGGCGCCTGGAGGGTAGGCAATCCTTACAAAAGATGTCCTTAATGTGGGCCCCATTGTGTTGGTTTATATGCATCCGGGGCCTTCCGGGTTGTTAGGGACTATTGCCTAACATGTCCTTGCCTTCTGCTTACATCCCGAAGGCTTTGGATTTCGTATTACCCGAAATGGGGTGTTCTATAGGCGGGTCGGATTAAGCTGACTCTGGCCGCCGGGTTTGTGGCCAGGGACGTCCCCTGCACAGAGGGTGCTTCTAGTTCCCCGCAGGTCTATTACGTTCTCTTTTCGCCGTGGCGCACGAGCCCCGTTCAGACGGTCTAGACAGGTCGTCTTTCAGCCGTTTCCGGCGTTGCCGCTTTTCCGCTCGCGCTACAAATATCAGAGTAATAACTGACATAAACCTAGTCAGACGTTCCAGAAGACGCGCCAAGCTAATTAGGTGCAACTGGAAACTAGAAACACCATAAAAATCAGAACAGCGATGATTCCAACACAATTGGAAATTAGTCAGAAGTCTGACAACAGTGGAAACTGCGGAACGGAACGCCGTCTAGACCGTCTAAACGGGGCTTCATTCTGAATGAGGAAAGAGAACGTAATAGACCTGCCGTTTCCGCTCCTTCCGCGGCGGAAGTTCCGCCCCTTCGTCACCCCCCCTCCCCCCAAAAATGTGAGGTGATAAATTTGTCATACTTACATCTTGTAGTCTCGCAAAGGGCCTTACTATCTCGCCTACCGAAACCTAAAAGATCCCATCATCATATCACGTGAATAACAGTTGGCGTCCAGTTTTGGGTTGGGTTAGAAGTTCTCTGACAAATCACTTAGGCCACATTATTTGTATGTTATCTTGTGTCAGTTTGCAGTATCTTGTCACACATTCTTGAAATTGACTGATTTCATTTATATCATCCGTTATGCAGCCTGCTCGCGTAAGCATTTAGTTATATTCTGAGTGCAAAATCATAAATTTAGTGAAGCTTGGAGGTTAGCCGGATCCAAAGACCCAGGTCATTTCATGTACCAATATACTTTTAAAGTTAATCTTGATTTATATCTGTCAGCTTAGTTTTGTATTAATTTTATGGGTTTCGGACGGTGGAGGTGGATTTCATAGATTCGGCAACTTTCACTTAAACTGTTATGAACACTTGTTTTTGGTTGTCTACTGCATGCAAGTAATACTCCTGTTTACTCTTATCTTACAGGAGACGGATCTGAGAGTGTTCGGAGTTGTGCTCTACTATTCCCTCTTTATCATAGTAAGCCCTGTGGTCACCTTCTTTGCATCCAAATATGCTTTTGATAGTAAGTTTATTGGAAAGTGTTTGGTTGACTCGCAAACTCAATTCTTCTCGTTTGACTCTTTCATGTCATGGCCAAAGAAATCAGAAAATCACAACCGGGGCCAGTTCATAAACTGTTCAGTTACCTCAATCAAATCTGCCTTTTTTCGCTAAGTATCTGAGATTTACTGCCCTCAAAGCGCAAAGCCAGTAATAGGAGTAGAAAAGCGCCCTAAGGATGGCACATTGGTACTTCATTTAAAATGTGCATTTTACATTTAATTTGTTGCCAAAGTGTCATTGTGCGCATTCCTACTCTTAAAACTTAACAAGAGACTAATGAAGCCTCAAATTTTAAGCAATTTATTTTCATTTGAACAGTGATAAATTTTTGGAAAAAAGTCCTGCTAGTTGTTACTTGTTTCTTGTGTGAAAGTGCTTGTTTGAAATACTGCCCTGTTTGTGAGTGATGTCTCACTTGGAAAGAGCGAATAGTATCTTTCAGTCTTGACAAGTTCTGACCACTCATTTGGGGAAACTAGTATTTTATCATATTTTATTGCACTTTTTCCAGACATTTTTGGTTTAACCAATGTTACTTCCAATATAAGTGCAGCTGTGGGTGCTGTTGTAATGCTGCACATTGCACTGGGCATGTACATTTTCAAAGCCTACTCCAAACCTACTGAACCTGAGAAGCCAGCTAAACAAGATTAAACTTATCACTTGTAAGTGCTAAAAAATGTTATCTTCAGGTCTTTTACTTAATCTCATCTTATTTGTAATACTTCTTTTTTCCTTTGTATTTAGGTTTTAAGTTCCTAGGTTCTAAGATGGATTTAAACAATAAGAACAAAACTAAATATTTTAAAGGTCAAAAATTGTTCATAACATTGTCAGATAATAGAAATCTAGAGGCAACTTTTAATCGTGACAATGCTACACGCAAGTCAATAATCCTACACAATGTATCATTTGTGCCAAGTGATGGAAAATCTTTTGAACAGCTGGAGTTTAAACTGAATGAAATTCACAAAAGTAATAAAATTATTTAATTTACCTAATTACGCTAATGTATGTTCATTTATTGTTATCTTCAATCCTTATTCTTCGCAATATTTCTTAACTGGATATTTTCAGTTTCTTGTTTAGATTTGGAGGTTGAAGAGAGCAACAACCATACCCAACAAAAAGAACACATTTCTCCATTAAGAGACGATCCCCCAGCGTGCACATCAAATGGATTAGGGGGGGTCTCACCTTCGGGAGATGATTCCCCATCATGCAACTCAAATGAATATGGGGTATTTTATGATAAAACTAAAAATATAGTTGAGAATCATGTATTTATTGATCAAATTGATAACAAGTTTTATGAAGCTGTAAGTTTCTGTTCATTGGTAGAGTTTACTTTGACCTGCTATTATCCAAACTGTTCATACAATGTTGTTTGCTTCGTTTATGTTGCAGGTCAGTTGTATTCAGAAAGAGAGTACTGTTGCTGTAATAGGGGAAGGGAGTGCCCAAGCACGCTTCAGCCACCTTGTAATCCTGGGGATTGCTACCCAACAAGCTGTATTTTTATTTGACATTGTAAATCTTGGGGCTAGGATTTTCAAGGAACATCGTTCATTTCTTAAGAGGTTCTTGGAATCTCGCAATGTATTAAAAGTTGTGCATGACTGTAGATTTCTTTCTGACTGCCTCAAGCGTAAACATGATGTCATGCTAACCAATGTTTTTGATACACAGGTATGTGCCATTGCGTTTTTATTTAAATCTGTTTTTCACAGTTTTTGCTCACTGCAATACTTCAGAAAGTTCTCTTTCCTAGATTTAGGTTTCTGAATTACATTTCTCTTGTGCAGGCATGCCATTTACTTGTTGTGAAAAATCATTCGGGACATCCTCCTTTAACTGGAAGCTTTTCAGATCTTGTGACAGAGTACTTAAATTTACCTGGACACATGTTTGACACCAAGGTATGTATGCGAAGTATATTTTAGGCGGCTATTCATTTTAATAAATTATCTATTCTGTTAATTATTCTATCTTATTTCAAACGCAATTTTCCAGGGAACCAGTCTTGACTTGTGGCGAAGGAGGCCATTGGCAGATGGATTGGCAGTGAGGGTTGCATGGAAGACTATATTACTTCGGAAGCTAAAACCCAAATTGGATGACGCTTACTATTCTCCTTTTGACAAATTGTGTTACACATATTTACGCTCTGTACGAGATATGGATGATGAAATGGAAGTGAAGATGTTAATGGTAGGTCCCTAATAGTTCTAGTTAATTGAAAGATGAGTGCCGAAAATGAATTGCAGTGTCTTTCTCTATTTTGCAGCAACTCCAGGAAAGAGATGGAATACCAAGCGATATACTTGCTGACTTGAATAAGTCAGAGTGCAGTGAGAATTAGTTTTGCAACCAATCAATTTTAACTATTACCTTTTTCGTCGTATTTTATTTTTTTACTTTCTAGTCTTTTTTTCTGAATGAATTTTGTTTATTTGACATTCCTAATCATGGTACGACAGACAAATCACGAATAAATTGACATTTTAATTACATTTTATTTAATTTACTGAGTTTTTTCCCGAAAAAGATACAGTAGTATTCAAAATAATTATAATTTTACATAAGAACATAAGTTGGATCTAATGTTACACCACAATTATTGTTTTCCTGAGACATCAGAACATATCCATCATTTCCCCAATAGTTTGACCATGAATTCTTCACAAGCCAGTATGGTTTGCCATACAAATTACCATAACCAACAACCAAAACAGCATGGTCTAATGTTTCTGTCGTGTTTCCTAAAAAATCAAGGAGATTGAAAACTCAATGCAATTAATAATGCAAATACTACCTCAGTAAAATAACTACTATTTACTTACCACATTTAGGATCATAATAAACTCCATTGGCATAGAATGAGAATGTACGATGGGAAGCATCAATGGCAACAGAAATTGGGCCATGTTTCACAACTGCCACTTTTAGAGCATTTGCGTCTCCTGACGTAACATTAACATATCCTTTGATTGGTGCGGACAATGTGACATTATCAAGATGACAATATCCATCCTGTAATGTCAATGTTATCATGAGTATTAGAAAAAAAAATAAAGTTTAGGGGAATCACAATTTGTAAGCTTCATCACCTGTCCATAATAGGGTCCATAAGCATCTTCAGTGGGTAGACCGCCATGCTTCATCATCCACTGGTAAGAGCGGAAATCTTCTCCACCATCACATCCGTTGTTACCATATCCCCAACTGCAATCAATTAGAGCCTGCAAAAGACAAAAATGAGTATCAAAATCATGAAAAATTTAAGTTATTAAAACATCTGTCAAGTACTAACTTGTTGGGATAGTCTTAGTAGCTTGCCATACTTTACAAAGTATGCTCCTTCAATAGCTCCTGTTGTTCCAAAACTCCAACAAGATCCACAGACTGACTGATCTGATGTTTTGCAAGGGGGGAGGACAAAATAAATATTAAGTTACCTAGTAAATCAGTAAATTTAAACCAGTGATAATTAAAATAAAATCCAGAGTGGTTTACCTTTGACTGGTGTAACTGCCCCGTACAATCTCCAATCGTATTCTGCTGGCACATCTTTAACCATTTTTGTTGAGTCATAGGGAAAAGGCAGACCACCATTGTAAGTTGTGGTTGACCTCTGTTTTCCTCTTAAAGCTTTAAGCTCAAGCTCAGTGCGGTCTGCAAGATGATTCACAGCTAACTGATATCCCTTATTGGCTCGGTTTGATGAATGAATAAAGCTGCATCAATCAAAAAAGTAATGTTAGCAACAAAATGGGCCACAATTCCAGAGTAGAATTAGCATTTTACAGACCGTAAGTTTTGCAAGAAAATGCCATGACGCTTTGAATGTTCTGAATATCTAGAGTACTGTTTCTTGTGAGTCCTCAAATATTCATCAAAGGCGGCAACAACATGGCGATCATCTCTGTGTACAAATTCTTGCATAGGATTAAAGGTGACAACATGATCACTACCAGGACCAGGAAAACTTTCACATTTCAGATCTACAATAAAGAAGAAGAATAAAGAGGTAGTGTGCTAAGATGCAATTGTACTTAATTTTTTGACATATGTAAAGAGAAAGTACTTGCAAACCTACCTGAAGGGACTTCAAAAACATTAGAATCAATGGGTTCAACTGAATACCAGTCGTATTCAAGAAAATAATGATCATAGTGAGAGCCAAGAAGAGAGTTGAAACCCTTCATCTCATATCGCACTGGAATAAGATACTTCTTTCCACCAGGTCCTTTCTAATTGAAAAAAGAAGAGTACAGTGAGTACAGTAATTTATGTGAAAGTGCATCCCATTGAATATCTCGATCTTACCTTGTACCTCACCCAAATGGTGTACTTATTGACTTTTTCTCCCTTGGTGTCTACCAGTCGCCATTTCTCACATGTCTGTCCACTCATCATATCGGAACCAATATACTAAAAAACAAAGTTTTAAAATTAGAAGATGTTTTGATCAAAACAAGACGAACCTTAACAAGTTGTGTTTTTTACTCGTTCTTTACCTCCACTCTCACTTCCCTCTTGGAGGTGGGAGAACGAGTATTGTGCTTGGTCTGGTGTAATTTAGCGACTCGATTCATCTCGGTAACCACAACACCTACAACTATGCCAGTTGTATCAAACTGTAGGTCTTGGCGGCCTCACCAATCCATAATAGACGTTTTTTTCGGTTTATTACGCAAAATTGAAAGAAATTTCAGAAATAAGGTCGAAAAAATCGCCGGTCGAGCGTGCGTTTCGGATGGTTTTTCTACACGGACAAATATCTTAATAGAG
Organism: Frankliniella occidentalis; assembly: GCF_000697945.3. NCBI lineage: Eukaryota > Metazoa > Arthropoda > Insecta > Thysanoptera > Thripidae > Frankliniella > Frankliniella occidentalis. Next base: position 14,177 of record NW_026267220.1, read on the forward strand.
ATAAGTTTTACCTGAAAAAATTTGGCTAAACAACTAAAAGTAGGCTAGCCGTTAATGTTTCAACTTAAAACAATCATATTATAACCTTTTTTGGTTCTCATAATGATTAAAACCTATCTCAAATGAAATTCTTCTAACACGAAAAAAACAATCAAGCGCATGCGCGAACAGCGCCATCTATTGAGAAAAGCTAAAACTGCGTCGGCGCGAAAAGTTTTGAAGAGCGGTCATTAACAACAATGATCTTTCTGTTTTCATTTCATAATCACACCAGACCAAACTTGGGTAAAGAACGAGGTTTCTCCTAATGTATCAAACATGTTTGATGCCCTGATGCTCTTCTTGTTTTTACCTTGAACCCAGTTAAATCTGGAACAATACTCTGGGGCTCAATCATTGTATCATCTGTTCCATTGACTTGAAGACATGTGTCTTCATTAAGCTGAGTCTCGGTTGTCACTGGAGCAATTTTGATACTTGAGCCGTACTTGGTTTGCTTTCCGAGCTGATAGGTCTTCACCATACCTGGAAAAAATGGAAGGTCAGATGGTTTAAAATAAGCGTTACGTAACAATGATTTGGAATTTCAATGTATGGCTCTGTGTTCATGGAAAAGAACAGAGCAAAGGTCATGAATATTGTAGCCAAACAGGAGTTTTTCCTCATAAACATGATAGCAATGAGATAACAGAGGGGTTTTGCAAGGGTTGATAAGAGGCCTTTGCCTCCACTCACCACCATAGTAGTCGATTCTGCTGTTGCGTCCCCTCTCGTCGTACCAGGCATAGAAGGGCTCCCTGATTTCAGCGTAGGGAATGTACAGTGTGCCCTTCGCGGTGTAGACATCGTTAAACTTTGGCGCAGTTTCCAGATCCTCGCAAAGGGCCGTTGAGGCAAGCAGCCCAAAAAGAACAAAGCCCAATAGGCCGCGCGGGCACAACGCTTGCAACCCCATCCTCGACACAAATAAAGCGGCTGGGGGTAGCCCACCGCAAGGAACTGATCAAAATCAACTCTTCAACCGATGTCGCGCTGCGAATCACTCGGAGCTGGAAACAGAGAGATGAATTGGTGAGCTGGGTCGAGATGCAGCAAGGGCCTCTTGCTTCCTCGAATCAGCTGAGACTACGAACCCGACAAAGCAACAACAAAGAGTGGAGCACTGAAGCTGTAGCAATCGACAGTCATCGCCAGCTGACCCGACTCAACCCGGCAGGAAGGGGAGGGAATTAGGGGGGGGGGAGGGGTGGCAGGAAGACATAGTGGTGGGGGTAATCCCCCTTCGCTCCCCGCATCCCCCGGTCCAGAACATTAGCAGGAGTGGGGGACATGCGTAAGTGAAATTTTCATACTCTTGTTCCCTGTTCCTTGTTGTACGGAACCTGTTCCCCGTTCCCCCCGTTCCCACGCGCACGCACAACACAGCACAACATGAACATGCCGTGTGTTCTAGTCGTCTCGTTTCTTGATTAAAGTCCTTTTTCTGTACACTGTCGTGTCAATTGGCGTTTTATTTCGAAAATATTGCAATTGTACGCACAAAGTTGTGTCAGTCGACTTTCCTAATTGTTGCAAAGGGGCGTGGTATTGTCATTTGGCTCTTGTATATAACCTACTATTTACCATGGCCAGTACTCAGGAATCCGGCACGGGCCAAGTTCAGATTCGATTTACTACTAAACAAGAACAGTAAGTTAATTTTTGATTGCTTTGTAAAATATGCTATTGCAGCTCAACTCTCATTTTGTATCTAACAAATCAACTTATGGTAAAATATTTGATTTGTAACTTAATTCCATGTTTGTTGAGCAGCTAAACCTAAAATTACAGAGTGTAATTTAATATAAAACTTGCTGTCCTACGATTTGCCTGACCATTAAGAAACGACAAGATGTTAACAATTTCCTTTATTTAAATTTCTTTCTAGGTATGCTGTCCCTGACTTACCGTTCGCTGTACCTGCTGGTATAAATTCAAATGAACTTAATGTTCTCTTAAATGAGCTGCTTAAAGGTATAAATTCTCTATTTTAAATAAAATTAAGTAGGTTTTACCACAAAGTCAACGGCCACATCCTATTATAACTTGTATTACAGAGGGCAGGTCGGATATCACATCAGTAGATTTTGACTTCCTTGTTTGTGGAGAATTTTTGCGGCAACCTCTTAATGACCTCTTGGAGGAGCGAAATGTATCATTTGAAGATGTCATTGATGTGGAGTATGTCGAACAACATCCTACTCCTGAACCTATGGATTGTCTGATGCATGACGACTGGGTTTCAGCAGTACATGTTCGGAATGGCTGGTGAGTTCAAATGATGGAAAAACTTAGTTTTCCATTCATTATTAACCACATACTCATGCAAAAGTTCCACAATTTTTGCTACTATAACAGTTCTGAAATTATTTTACTGCCTATAAGCAAGTATATGTTTCTGCAATATTCCTCTTCTGCTACCTGATAATTATAGTCTCTCATATATCATTAGGTCATTATTAATTGTTTAGATGTGCTTTTATTTCTGGTTTTAATTTACAGGATTCTCACAGGCTGTTATGACAACACCCTTCACATCTGGTCTAAAACTGGAACACATCACCTCACTATTCCTGGTCACTCAGGTCCAGTAAAAGCAGTTGCATGGGTTTCATTGACACCAACTGTGGGTTCTTTTGTAAGGTGAGTAGATGCACAATCTGTTGTGTGACTCTAATGCATTATAATTTAAATTTATTTACTTAAAGATAATTTGTCTTCCAAAAAAAATATATCCGTTTCAGTGTTTCACATGATCAAACAGCCATGCTTTGGAAGTGGAATATTGAAGACAATTCAGTTGATTGCATACATGTCTGCCGTGGGCATGAGAGATCACTGGAATGTGTTTCCGTCAACCACAACTCAACATTGATGGCCACAGGAGGGTGGGACACCCTACTAAAAATTTGGACTACATGTAAGAGCTCTTAATAAATAGACCTATTAGCTCTGGTTTAGATACAGGAAGCTTTGAAATAGTTTATTTACATGTAATTATGACTTTTTAGCCATGTTGGATACCTCCTCAGCAGCTTCTCACTCTACTGGAGATTCAGATGAAACAGAAATTAAAAGAGCTAAAGTGGAGAGTAACTCAAAGTCGCACATCAAGGTAACTTAAACCTAAATTTGCAGATCAAGTTTGTACATTATCCTGTATATCTTACTTTGACACAATAATTCCTTCCCCTCTAATTCAGACACCAATAATGACTCTTAAAGGGCACAAGGAAGCAATTTCCTCAGTGGTGTGGACAGATAATCAAGAACTAGCAACGTCATCTTGGGACCACACTCTTCGTTTGTGGGATGCTGAGTTGGGAGGCATCAAGAGTGAAATTGCTGGAAATAAGTCTTTCTTCGATATGTCTCATTCATCATTAAATAGAACTGTCATTACAGCATCTGCTGATAGACACATAAGGTTATACGACCTCAGATCTACAGGTAACAAAAACGAAAAAAATCTTATGGTCTGCATAATTATTTGTAACATCGTTAATTTCATTATGGTAATCATTTTCAGAGGGATCACTTGTAAAGAGTACATTTACTTCTCATTCACAATGGGTACAATCTGTGAAATGGTCAACAACTGATGAGCACTTATTTATTTCTGGTGCACATGACAGTCAAGTTTTACTTTGGGATTCTAGAAGGTATATGCTTGCCATTTATTTTCTATATAATTTCTGTTATGTATTAAAATTTGAAAACTTCTCAAAATGAATTCTCTCTTCCAGTCCTAAAGCACCATTATTTAACTTGGAGGGCCACGAAGATAAAGTTATGTGTGTTGATTGGAGTAATCCTCGTTACATGGTATCTGGTGGAGCTGATAAAACTGTTCGAATCTTCAAATCTCGTCATGCACCTAGCAAGAATGGAACTGAAGGAGAGAAAGAAGAGCTCTAATTTGATTCCTTCACTGTTTATTGTATTTGGAGGTGAAATAAATTCTGATTGAACTGTTCCTCATCCATGACATTTCTTTTTCTTGAACCTGATCCACCTTAATTTGCTTCTAGACAGCCAATGTTAAAAATGTTGGATTGTCAATCAAACATTGTCATTGCTGACACTGACATTCCCTGCTTCCTGCTTCTGTAAAAAAAAATAAAAAAAAAAAAAACTTCTGTAAGCACGGCCTACCGGATATCTGAAAATCCTTTTGGGCTGGTCCACGTACATCTGGCAACACTGTAACGTGCCACACGATCTGCCAACGTCTCCCGGTTGTGGGTGACGGAACAGACAGCACCGAAGATGGCAACATTTAAGTTTTCGGGGAAATTAGGCGTTTTTATTGGTTTTGTAACATTATTTGTTGCCGTTAATGCCGGTGGAAATACATTGGTTCTTTTGGATAATCTAGCTATCAAAGAAACTCATTCAATTTTCTTCAAATCTCTGCAAGGTTAGTGCCGGCGTTTTAAAGACAAACATGTTTTGTGCACGTTAAAATACAATAATTACCCTTGAATCAACTCAATTAAAATGTCTGCGTTCAATTGTTCCGGTTACCTATTTAATTCTTTGGAGTGAAAGCACACGCTTTTATATTTAAGTGCTACCGACCGGCAACGTCTAGTGTCACTCCTTTGATCCTTCTGCGGAAAAGAAAAAGGACACTGACTTTACTTTTGTCTCACCCTCCCCCCTGTCAATTTTTTTAAATAAGTCGTTTATTTTATTGTTTTTCATTTATCATTTACTGAGTATTCTGTACAATCATGTATTTTATCCTTCACACACTGGTTCATGTGCTGGATCTACTGCACTTGTCAGATCTCAACTGTTGTTTTCTTTCCAGAGAGAGGTCATAGTCTCACCTTCAAATCAGCTGATGATGCTAGCTTAGCACTTACGAAGTATGGAGAATATATTTATGACCATCTCATCATATTTGCTCCATCTGTTGATGAATTTGGAGGCTCATTAAGTGTGGAATCCATCACAGAGTTTATCGACGGTGGAGGTGGGTACTTGTTTTACTTCTCTCATTTATGATCTTTTACCTTTTGTTTATTTATTATCATATTTGCTTAATGTTGCAGGTAATCTGCTTGTTGCTGCCAGCTCAAGCACAAGCGATTTGATTCGTGAGCTAGCCTCTGAGTGTGGATTTGAAGTTGACGATGATGGTGCTGTTGTAATTGACCATTTAAATTATGATGTAAAAGACAGTGGAAAACATACACTTCTTGTTGCAAGCCCTACCAATTTGATTGATGCTCCGGTCATTGTTGGACCCAAATCTGCTACACCTCTGCTGTTCCAAGGTACTGGCCTGGTAGTGGATAGAGAAAACCCTTTGGTGTTGACCCTTCTGTCTGCTGACAGCACAGCCTACAGCTACAACCCAGACAATTCAATAGTTGAGGTATGTGATATTTTTAGTATTGATTTTCTCCTTTTATTATTTAAATAACATATTGATGAACTATTTTCAGTACCCACATGCTGTTGGCAAGAACACTGCTCTCATCGCTGCGCTTCAAGCTCGCAACAATGCCCGTGTTGTGTTTTCTGGTTCCCTTTATTTCTTTTCAGATGAAGCATTTTCGTCGCCCGTCCAAAAAGCATTGGTATGCTGTTTTTTATGTTGTTGTTGCTTTCATCATGTGTTATACAACACTTGAACTTTTCCCATGGATTTATGCTAATAGTAATTCTATATGTGCAGGATACCAAAAAGCATCCAGTGTCTGGAAATCTTCAAGTTGCAACATCTGTTAGTCAATGGGTGTTAAGGGAAAGTGGTGTTTTGAGAGTGAAATCTGTATCACACCATAAAAAGGGGGAGATGTCTCCTCCAAGCAGCTATACTATAATGGAAACAGTTGTGAGTAGTATGCAATTTCTATCATTTCACTATAATTTAGTTGAAGTTTGACATTTTTAGAAATGTTTCTTTTGAATTACAGGTGTATACCATTGGTATTGAGCAGCTTGATGGAAATAAGTGGGTTCCATACAAAGCAGGTGACGTTCAGATGGAATTTGTCCGAATTGATCCTTTCGTCAGAACAACTTTGAACTATCAGCAGAAATCTGGCTTGTATGAGGTGTCATTCACTATCCCGGATGTGTATGGTGTTTTCCAATTTAAGGTTGAATACAATCGTATTGGTTACACAAGAGTGTTTAGCACAACTCAGGTATGTTATCTTTAAGTAATATTACTTGTTAAAATAGAAAAAAATTGCCAATCTAATAACTTTTCTTTTCACAGGTCTCTGTTCGACCTTTAGAACACACCCAATATGAGCGTTTTATTCTGAGCGCATATCCATACTATACTAGTGCATTTAGTATGATGATCGGAGTTGTTCTCCTGAGTTTTATTTACCTTCACTTCAAAGAAGACCAGAAGAAAACAAAGAGCGAATAAATTATTACTAGTGAAAATCTGCACCTTTGTCTTTACTGCTATAAACTAAGTAATATGATCTTGCATCTGTATCAATTTTTTGTGGATATTTTGTACCTTAAGCAATTTGAGTGAATTCTGAGTCTTACACATTTTATATTTGTTTTCAAGATCTCTTGTAATTTTTTATGATGTATGAGTGCAAAGGTTTTTTTGCTTTAACTAAAGGCTGCTGTAGGTAGGATAAATTTACCTGTCTTTTGGCCACTCATCTTACCAAGTGTTTTTGATCAAACTCCTACATAATTTAGTCACATTCCAGAATAAAGTGTTGAAGTTTGCGGGTACATGAAATTTCATTTCTCATACCCACTTTGCGTCTTACACTTGGGTATTACCTCATTTGTCAAAGCTGTGCTGTCGCTTTACTTCACAGTAGGGATTCAAAGGAATATCAACATAATTACGATTAATATAAATTTATCTAATCCTTTTTTTTACAGAAAATATGGGAAGAATTATGTACAAGCACGACAACGTTTAGTGAACATAAAAGAACGATTGAGGCTACAGTAAAATTAAGCCTAGTCACACATCACCACAACAGCAACACATGAAGATAGCTTTACAATGGTTCATTAAAAATCTTAATGTATTTCTTAAACAAGCAATAAATCATGTTAAAACTATATTAAATATCACTGTTCAACAATGAAACAATTGGGTTGCCTCATCTAGTCATGAAAGGATTTTACTCACATAGCTACACAACTTAGTCAGAGGCATTATCACTTGGCCTATACAAAACAAGCTTTACACAGAACTCAATATTAAGAAACTACCTGTTAAGGGTCAATTTTCTCTGATGAGCAAGTCTATTGCATTCTGTAACAAAACCGAACAAACTGTCCGCATGACTATCATTACACAAGTGTTTTCAAGCAAATTAATTAATTTATTAAGCCATTATGTTTAACCAAGTAAGGTAATTATTAAAAAATTGAACACATGTTTCAGCATCCACGCACTGATTTAATGATCTGGAACTCATCAAGTTATGCCTCTATCCCACCAGACAAGGTGCAAGGTGCAGGCACCCCAAACAGGCTAATGTAGGATGAAATAAGAGGGGCAGGGACAGTACAGAAATATTGAAGACCTACTACCCTAAGAGTCACAATATGTAAATTTAGGAGGAAAAAAAATTAATTCAGAAGACAATACATATGGGATGTCAAAATGTGGGTATTAGGGATACCAATCTAAAACCTAAGCTGTGCCAAAGAAGTCTGGAGGAAAGCTGCAACAATTTAACCCCACCATGAAAAACAAAATCGCTCAATAAGTTTGATGCAAACTGAGTGGAAACAATTGCTTTTCTCAAACACATCTGAGCTTTTACTAATGCATACCAGTAACTTCAAATGATCAAACAGAAGAGTAACATATTGTATATATATTTTAAAATAAAATAAATCTCTCTACAACAATTATGCAAACAAACAACCCTATAAAAAATTATCTTACCATTGGGCTCAATATCACCAATCAGCTGTAGAAAGCCCTGAACCAAACAGAACAAAGGACACATCAAAAACAAATTTTGCATTGTAATGTTCTCTAGACAAGTTTAATACCCACCCCAAAAATTCACAATTCGGAATCATAATTTACAAAATAAGAAAAAAAAAGCTATGAGCTCTAAGTAAGTTTAAATTAGTACACCATTGGGAGGAAGCACAGTTACTGAAGGGAATATATGGAATACAATTGCCACAAGTGAAGTACACACGATCAGGTTATCCGTTCTGTTAGACAACTACATACACAATTAAAGTTTTTAATTGATTTGAAAACTTGGTGAAATAGGTTTTTGATTTCTGAGTTACTCTTCAATGAGAATAGCAAAATAATTTTAATCATGGCCTCAAAAATGTAAGGGAATTTCAAAACTTTGGGCCAGTGAAGGTTTAGCGCCCTTACATGCAGCCCAGAATACTTAGCAATTGGTTCATAATTCTAACTTAATCCTAGAAAGAAGACACTAAAGTCTTCTACTTACACTTGACATCCAAGGAAAGCTGGCATAGAAAGAAAAAACAAGAAAGTGGCAGATGTGGGTATGAAATATACAAAAAATTGAGAAATATTAAATCCTAACTAAAAAAAAATACAAGTTGTTCTTTAAAATTTGGTAACTGTCTGGTGCATTACTTTGTGCGACAAACGTTAAGGGTCACCACAAAACTACTCTCAATTAAATAGTTGAAGAAATATTTCTCCCTGACTCAGTCTGCTTTAGTTCTCTATAGCAACATTTCACAAAATTGGTTGGGGAGCCAATTGTAGGCATAAGTAGAATAAGTGTTAAAGGATTAAATGCAGTAACATTTGAAACTCCTGATATGTTCATAAGAAACAGACATCTCAGCAGCCTACAGAATAATCTAGAGACTTCATAGTGAAAGAACAAGTATTTTAGGATAAAATGGCAGTGACAATTTAAGTCCATAGATAAATTTAGAAAAAAAAGAGAAGAAAAACAACAATTTTCAACCTTCAATAAAAAGTTGATCTAAGTTGTAAATACATCAAAGTTTTAACCAAAATGTGCTACAGTTTTGTTGTTTTAGTAAAATTAGTAATAAACAGCTATTAGATCAAGAGGCTAGTTAAGTGATGCACCCAAACCAGTACTTTAGGTGTTCTATAGTTTGTTAGTTTTCCTTGTGCTATCACAAGAGGTTGAAACATGCACAAGATGATGTGCAAGAGTTACTGGCAACAGTGACAGCGAGTATGCAGATGAATAACCATTCATAAGCATTTACACACCCACACCTACTCACTGATTGCTAATAGATATGATTAACACAAACATTCCACAGAAGTAACAGGATATTTCAATTCCTTTATCCCCCCAACCCCTCCCTCATAGGCCCAATGAACTGTTAAAAAATTGAAAAGTGCTCCTTTGTTCCCTCAAAGTTAAAAAATAATGTTAATTAATCTTTCGGACAGAATGAATTTCATAAATTTAATATGGATCAGTATTGCTATTCCAGCAATTAACTTGCAGGAAAACATGCTTGCCAATTCTGACCCAAATGATTTCTAAGAATCACAGTCAGACAAAATTATGTGTTACAAAGAAGAGGATAAGATTTCCTAATGTGCACCGAAGAGACATTTCACAATATTCCGATTCTCTTTCCAATATATAAATCAAATTAAGTCTTCTCTCTATGGTAAAAATAAACCATTTCCTACAAAACAAAGAATTCTTCCCAGGCTCTACAGCAAAACACATTGCTTTTTGCGCTTGATAGGCACGACAGGACAAAGGACTGCACGAATAGCCTCATCAAAAACAGTCTTCAATCCTTTTTGGGTTAAAGCGCTGCATTCCAAATATTTCACGGCTCCAATATCTTTGGCCATTGACAAGCCCTGGTTGAAACAACACAATATTAGAGATTAGATTAAAAATACCTTGAATCGAAAATGTGCTTTGGGAGAAAGAGAACATTCAAATTTCTCACCTGTGGGTAGGTGATGGGTGCCAACTTCTTTTCTTTCAGCTTTTCATTGGTGTCTTTGTCATCTCGAAGATCCAACTTTGTACCAACCAGAATAATTGGTGTTGTAGGACAGTGATGACGCACTTCTGGATACCACTGAAAAATTCAATTTGAGCAGGGTTAATAAAGGTGTTTTCTAAAAGGTATAGGTCAGTAAAATTTATTTGTTTATTTTGTTTCCTCATTCTTACCTTTGCCCTGACGTTCTCGAATGATGCTGGATTTACCAGAGAAAAGCATATAAGGAAAACATCCTGAAAATTAAAAAAATTATAAGCATTTGGAAGGAAGGAAGTTCAAATATAAAGGAAAGAAAAACACTTATTGCTTACTGTTTGTGGATAAGATAGAGGCCGGAGACGATCATAATCTTCTTGACCAGCTGTATCCCATAGGCCTAAATTAATAGGTTTGCCATCAACCATAACATTTGCAGAGTAGTTGTCAAATCTGTTAACAGAAAGTGGTCATATACTCAGAAATTATTACAAAATTTCACAGTGTAACATCAACACAGTTTTAAAGACTTACACAGTGGGAATATATTCTCCTGGGAATGCATTGGTAGTGTAACTGATGAGCAGACAAGTTTTACCGACGGCACTGTAAACAAAAAGCAAACCAGCGTAAAAATAGGATCTCTTATAAAAGCATAACTTTATCCGTGGAAAAGTTTAGAAAAGTTCACTGAAGGCTTAAAAATGACAGAAACAAAAACATGAAGATGGGCAACTGGTTTTGTGGGGGGTGCCACCAAAATCGATACATGAACTGCCAAGTTGCGCCCGGCGCCACACACCAAAGAGTCCTGCTGCTTCTGCTGCGCTGACCTACAACAAATACCAAGGCCACTCGGGCTGGCACTTCAGGACAAGGTCGTCCTATAGAGAACGGGGGTGGCACCGTTTCGGCGTCCGTGGGGCCCTGTTCTAAAAATTCATTTTAAAAGGCAACTAAAAAATACCCCCCCCCCCCCTTTTCAAACACAAGAAAAAATAATAAGGGAGGAAGGGGGTGGGGGATCCCATCCCACACGCAGCGATGGCTATTTCGGTGCGCCCCCTCAAGGCCGGGAGCAAGGCGAGGAAGGCAGGGCGCGTGCGGCCCGAGATCCGCCGCCGAGAGAGCGGCTGAAGGGAATTCCCTCCACACCGACCGCGCCATACCCGGGTCGGGGACGGACAAGAGCGCGACAGAACGAGGAAGAGGCCGTTTAAGTTTCGCCAACATACACGCGATTTGCCGCCGCACAGACCATACCCCCCCCCCTTCCCCCCACACTCGGCCCGCTTTCCATTCCCCATTCCAGGGGGGCATCCCCCGCGCGTCCCGCCCCGCCCCACCCGCGCGCAACGGGACTCCCCTAGTAGCTTTGGCCTGGCCGCGCTGTCAATAGCAGTTTCCGCTCCGTGACTGCACGTCACGTCCAGCAGGTGGTCGAGATACGCGCCGGGCAGGACGGCCGGGCCGGGGACGTGCAAACACAACAGTCTCGGGGAAAGACGAGAGCCACGGCGAGAACACTGCCGTCGTGGTCACGGGCCGACCAGAGGACTTCCCTCGGTGAAATCCCCTCCCCCCCTAATTGCCGCCCAGCTTGGAAGGACGGCGCTCGAACATTTAATGCACCGCTATCAGAGGACACGTGTCGAACGAAAAAATGTGTAAGTCATCCCCACCCCGCGGCTTGCAGGCGGTCGGCTGTGACGGCGGTGACGCCCAAAACCAGAGGACCCCCCCCCCCCCCCTCCCCAATCGCGGCGCCCCGCCCTCCATTCAAGCCGGGCGGAACAAGAGCGAGTATAAGTGCGCCGGGGCCGCCGCCGGCCCGTCAGCTAAAAAGCGCCTCACATCGAGTAAAATAAAAGTTGTTGCTACTGCGCCCTCCGCTCCGCTACCCCACCGCGCCCCTCCGCGGACAGCGTGGCGGCGAGAGCCCGCATTCCCGTGCGCACCCGAGCGTCGCCCCGCCCTCATCTGGGCTGGACAGCACCGCCGCGGCGCCGCCAACACGCCGCCAGCGAGCGAGCCGCGCCAGCACGGCGGCGGCGTGCGCCGTGTACGTTGTGTTGACCCCCGCGGACTCCCGGACTCCACTCCACGGTGGTTTTCACGAACCTTCCCCTTTCCCCATGAAAGGGTCGTCCAGAAACCACGTCCGTATTATCTCCGATTAATTTGGTGGAGCACGGCGCCTGCAGGACTCGGGGTAGGCCACCCCGCAGTACACGCATGCGCTGTAGGCGAGATGTTGCCTACCAACCAGGCGCTGAGAGCGTGCAAGGGCTGAACTTTGAAAGTTCGTAACGGCCAATGACGGACGTACTTTCTGGGTGATCCCCAGGGCGGTGGGCGCACGGAGAAGGGGTGCAAAAATGGCTGTCCTGGCATGGTTCGCTGATTTGAAGCACGGACCCTAGTGTCACCCCGACCCGACCCATAAAAGCCGCTGGACTCGGTTTCTTTAACGGCCGGCTGGCCAGCTTTCCTAAGACCAAATCAATTGTAATTTAAATCGAAGCATGATTTCGAAGGTCGACTTTGTGCGTTTGTCCAGCCCATCACCGACAGAACTCAAAAAGATAGTCACACTTGCCAATGTTTGTAAAAGAAAATGTGAAGAGGCCGGTATGCAGATATAAATCCGTCTTAGCAAAGCCTTTCTATTACTTCGTCGTCAGGTGGAACGGGGTGGGGTCGGATGACGCTGATCTGATAAAAGCATCCGTCCGTCCGCGTCGGCAAGAGCCTGACGAGGGCAAAACAATCCCTGGGAAGTGTCGCGGTGGCGGCTGGTGCAGCGGGTGTGTTGGCTATTGCAGGTCAGAGGACGGCGCGGTCACTCCCTCCCTCCCTCCACGTCTCATACTTCTCCCATGATTAGGACACGAAGCGCGGCGCGTCCCGCAGCGTGAGACCAGTGGCCATGCACTTGAGCCCAGGCCCAGCAGCAGAGGCGGGGCGGGAGGCGGGGCGGCAGCCTGCTGCCACACGAGCAGCAGGCCCCCCCCTGGTCTGGTCACTCCGCGCAATGCGCGCTACGCACGCCGCGGGGCCGCGCCAGGCATAGGGGCGGATCCAGAAAACCGCGAGACGGACGGGGGGCGACACTGGAAAAAATGGGAGGGGGGGGGGGGAGGCAGAGGGACACTCCAATGCTATTTCACAGTCTCTTTTAACTCTGCAAAGCGCGCCAAGCTGTCTGGTCGGGAGGGGGGCGGGGACTAATGCCCCACGGGTGGTGGCCCCCTGCTCCCCCCCTCCCCCTCTTCCTCTTCCTCTTCCTCGCGGCGCTCCCATGCTCGCTCTAGAATACGAGAATACGCTCGCCTCGCCGCCCACGCACGCAGGGGCTCTGCCAATGCCAAGGTGGAGGCCGGGCGAGCTGTCAAGGTAAACCGCCAGGCGGGGCGGGGCGGCGTCCATACGCCCACCCTGGCTATCCGGATGAATGGCCTCCAGTCTGCTCGATAAGCGAATGAATGAATGAATGAATGACGTGGGACATTCGAATATTCAACGCGAGTGGTGGGCTGGACGCGACTCCGCGGCCCCGCAGACACGAGCGAGCGCTGACTCAGAACAGAGAGACTTGGGCGTCGAGCGGGCGCTTGCAAGCACCGAGTCCGCCGCGCTATCCGTCCGCGGTGACTCAAGACGAGGAGCCTGGCCAGGCAGGCCACTGATTGCCTCCAACAATCGCCAAACACACCTGGCGTCGTCAGCGCAACGGCTTGCAGATCAGGCTAGCCGTCATGGTCCACAATTTTGTTGAAAAGGGGTTCCCTCTAAACACTAGTTTATATGCCTATGGCAACGCCAATCAAATGTAGATTAGAGTTCTAGGGAAATTATGACGACTATTTACAGCTGGAATACGGTAGCTGATAACAGAGGTCCATATGAAAACTAGAACAGGAATTGAAGGAAACTGAGCGGTATAACAAAACAATTTTCAGAAACATTAAATTGAGATTGGAAAAAGCTTAAAAGAGGCAAAAAGAAATATAATGGAGGGCATCAATAATTAAAGACAAACTAAATTAGCTCATACTTTTCTGTAGGCAACTTTGAGAATGTTATGGATGTTTGAGCAGATGAACGGTAATGACAATAAAATGTATTCTTGCATTATGCGGGAATTCAAGTGGTCTAGACACGAGTGACGTGAGACTATTTTCTTCAGAATAGTAGGAACAGCAACTTAACAGTGGTAAATGGTCACAAAATATAATCATGTTTGGACTTTAATCATTTCCTTACATGTAAAATAATAGTAAATAAATGACCTTTAGCAAAACAATCCTAACCTCTTACTCTGACTGTCACAGTACATTTCGGTAAACAATATCCTGAAAAGACACTAATCTTTACCACTGAAGATCAAGAAGGCAGACTAGAAAAACAATCTTCAACTCGGTAAAGAATGTGAATGCTAAAAACATATAAACACACAAGTTTCATGGATCTATCTCAAATGGGAGCAGGTCCTTGTACACCTACTAATGTTGATTTTCGCAGAAAGTCAGGGGTTTCAGAGAAGGAGCACTACTTTAAAATGACAGTAAAAATATCACTTACCCGTCACCCACGACAACACACTTGATGGCTTGCATTTTGGAGCAAAATCCTCAATAACTTGAAATATCGGCGTACAGGGCGGAGAGCCGTAACTCGAGAAAAGGATTTTTGGGATGGCGGCCCAACCTTCAATCTGTTTTTGCAGACGCTACACAACAAACGAGAGTAAAAGGGCGTTTCCCGGTATTGCGCGAACCCCGGTGACTGTTGATACCACTCCGAACAACAATTCTTTTCGAACCGTAAGCAATTTACTTTAATTGAGTATCCACACGGTATCCTCCACAGGGCTGACGTCGAGCAGGGCTGCCACTGTCTGAGTACGGTTTGGGAAATACGCCGCAAGAGGGCGCGCAGGAGACGAGAAAACTGCTGCCAACACTACCAACAAAATGTTTTCAAACATGCAGAACATCTTCCCTCCAAGTAGTTCGGCATGACACGTACACATTTTTTCTGATCGTTAACAACAAAATGAAAGCAATGCTTTGTTTTCTTTTCCATAAATTTTTATTTTTTTCAATAATGCTAGTATCAGCGTGTTGTTGGTGCTGTTTCAAGCTTTCAGCACCAACATTTAAACACCGAAAATGGGAGAACGCATCCGATTCTCAAGATCCGACGCATTCATTCCGTATCAGCCAGCTTCAACCGCTAGGACGATCGTCTTGAGCATCGGGATGATGCCTGTTGAGTAGCCCTCCTGGGTTGCGAGGAAGGGCGCCTCTTCGTGAAGGCGAACTCTATGGGGGCTTGAAGGGGGGAGGGGTAGTGATCGGGCTACGCCCCCCCCCCATCAGTCTTCCAGACGATTAAACCATGGAGTAGATTAAACCAAGAAGTCAACTATTCCCTCCCCCCTCTCCAGCCTAAGAGGCCACTAGTATCCTAGTATCTTCGTGTTAGACAAGCCATTACGTAGCGGATCTACCATCCGTCCTCCTCTACCTCCGGATGACCACCTCCAGAGGCGGATGTCTATCAGGGGTGGGTAGAGTCCCCGACTCTAGGAAAAGGGACACCAAGCGTCGCATCTCTAGTGAGCCTCCTCTGAAGAAAGGCAATTAGCGTCACGAATCCTCTGTATGTAGGCAACCGGCAGTGCCCCCCCCCCCCTGTCTGCCGGCCAGCCGGCTTGCCATGGGCATGGGCTTGCCACCGGACAAGGAGGATACATTGGGTGTCCGAAAAGTCTATCCCGACCGGCAGGACCCAGGTCATGTGAGCTATCGGCCCAACGCTCTATTGTAACTCAAATTGCCTACTCGCAAAAGGTGCAAACATGCTATCAGTAACTTTTATTAGCAGTCACAACAGCAAAAGGTGTATTTGTGTGTGTACTAACCCGATGTAGCAGAACTGCATCATGGCGCTGGATATGTTCCATCCATTTTAGGCGTCTTCGGTGCATTTTGAATCACTGTCGGTTGCCTCCATACAGGAGGTTTCGTAACGCAAATTGACTACCTTTCAGGCGGCTCACTAGAGGCCGGGGGTGGGG
>NW_026267220.1:30304-31300 GCF_000697945.3 Frankliniella occidentalis
ACGACTGAGAATCGAGCGTTTCACAGCCCAAAACTGGGATTTTCTTAATTTTTTTTTAACAGTGAGCATTATCCCTCCATCGGAGCAGCGTTTTGTCCGGCTTAATTATAAAAGCCTGCTCTTTCAGCTCGAGGCACTCGTCTGCCACGTGTGGGGCAGCTCGACGTGTCGTGGCGAGAGGGGCGCTGAGTGTGCGTACGATAAGGAGCGGTGCTGCCGGCGCCGTGCTGCTGCTGCTGCTGCTGCTGCTGCTGCCGCTGCTGCCGCTGCTGCCGCTGCTGCCGCTGCTGCCGCTGCTGCTTTGGGCCCGGCTTTTTATGGGTCCGTCAGGAACCTGTTCTTAAAAGCCTTGTTTCGATCTCCTGGTGCGCGGCGGCGGCGGCGCTCAGAGCTTTCAGCTGCTTTTGCTAGAGCGCTGCCCATAAAATAGCGAGTAGGGGCCGGCGTGTACTGCTGCACGCAGAGGCGAATATAGAATTTGTCGGCCGAGAAGGCAGAGCGGGAGGACTTCCCTCCCTCCCTCCCTCCCTCCCTCCCTCCCTCGCTCCCTCCCTCCCTCCCGCGCACCAGTCGATAAACATCGCAACATTATTTCGCAGAACGCTGAGTCGAATGATGGGGAGTTTGAAGTGGAAAGCGGAGGCTGGTAGCGCGCGCGTCCCCCATAGAAGACAGCTCGGGCGAGGGCCACTAAGCCAGACCACCTGACCTAGCCGAGATAGTGGCTAAGGGTCGAACAGGGTGTGTAACCACACGCGCGGAAGAAGACATAAAAACATGGTTGTGAAAGTGAGCGCGAACTCGGCAGGCACGCCTCACCTCAGGAATGTATGAGAACCAACCTCGTTGTGAAAAATAGTTGGAGGTTTCACGGGAAAATATCTCCATGAGTCGTGTCGTAAAATCACAACCCAAAATTGTAAAATTACATGCACTATGAATCGTCTTATTGGAATTCACCAACGAGTAAGATTTTTGGCATGTCATAAATTTACA
>NW_026267220.1:31350-42166 GCF_000697945.3 Frankliniella occidentalis
GGCCGCCCTGCAGTACACGCATGCACTGAAGACAAGATGTTGCCTACCCACCAGGCGCCATAGGAGAGATCGCCCATAGGCCGTGCTAGAACTCGGCTGTTCCGCAACGGCGGAATGACGGGGCATTTTGGCATTTTACATGGGACATGTAAAGCAGTCGTGATTCATTTTTGCCGGTTTTGCTACCTGGGTAGCTTTGCCCTGTACGTCGTTACTCGCCCCGACCCATAATTGTATCTCCTGACCTATTCCCTTGCGTCACAGACCAACGCCACGCCCGGGCACGCCTGCCACGCCCCTCTCCCCTCTCTCCCCCCTTTGCATCACTAGATTATGCGCCTCTGCGATCCCTCGTACGCCCCACGGCTCTCCCTTTGCGCCTCTGAGTCACGCACCATTCGGCGAGTATCAGTATCAAGTTCAATGCCAAAAGCACGGTGGGTGGGCCCATCTCTCGCACTGTGTCGCAATCTGTATTTTTTTTTTAGGAGGCCATTGACATGTTTTTCCTTTCTTGCAAGAGTCTTATCACATGCGTGCCCCGCCGAAGGGGTCAACTGCTCGGCCATAACGGAGGTGCGAAAAGGCAAAAACAACAAGAGAGAGAAAAACTCTCTGCGAAATGCATCGCGATTCAATCACTTGTGTGTCACATATCGGCATGCCACGCAGTACGCCGGGGGGGGGGGGGTAGATGGGGGGAAGCCCCACAAACTCACCTCCGATACCGTGAGCCGATTAATGTGTATCTATGTGTTCGTAAAACGATTTCTTTATTGCTCTTAGAATCTAAGACTTAGACCTTCCCAAACCAGATTATCAGATCAAGTTGAGCGGAACCCTCGGCGGCACTTTTGTGTATTGTGCACTCCTATGTGAACAGCGGGTGACTATGGTTGTGTCGTCCCTTGAGTCATGAGATGGCGAAGTAGTTCCTGACCGCACCGACCCACTGTCCTTGACAAACAGGACGTAGACAGGCCTATTTCGTTCCAATTGTTTTTGCCGTTCAGACGCTGTCGTGTCGTCGTGTCTCTTCCCAAAAGGAGAGCAGGGAAGTCACAAGTACATCAAAATGTCGTCAAATAGACACTCTTTTGGCACGAGAGGGGCGTTATTTGGGGCGTCGTGTCGGTGTCAATGACTCCAAAATGACTTCACATTGACCATGCCGTTCTCCTTGGCTTTCTTCTGGAGAGGTCAACGAGGAAAGAGTGGGGGGAATTACGTTGCCGGCGTTGAGCACGAAGCGCATGGCGCGAAGAGTAACTGTGTATACAGCAAGAAGGCGCTGAGTGCAGAGTCTGACCCTGTGAATAAGCACTGAAGAAGAAGCCAGTACAGCCGAACCTCGACCATCCCGTGATCCACACGGCACAGTACCACGGTCGCCAGAAGCGCCTGGTTCTGTTCCTCGTCCCGGCGCCGCGCTCTCATCATGGCGTACTGCATGCGAGTTTTGTACCGCAAGGTAATGTATTCCGAAACACAGTCGTGATGCTAATCATTTGCGGTCTCGAGTCTGCTTGGTCCCTGCTGACACTTCGACAATGATCCTCTCTTGCAGTTGTACCAAACGGCCTATTTTTAGAAGGTCGATGTCTTGCTGTAATTTTTGGGGTAGAGGTTGCAGAGGTCATATCTCTTTAATTCGCTTGACTCAAGTCTTGACACTTCCTTTATGTCTTAGTCTGTCGTTTTCGTGTGCTGGTCACCTACTAAGATGTCAGTGCTTGCAGACGAGCTGTTCGTGCTTTTATTTCTGCTCAAGTATGTGCTCATTATACCCTTGTTGGCGGCATTTTCGCTTTGCCCTGTAGTTCATTTTAAAGTCACGATACTGCCGGTATTAGAAGGGTCCTGAAACGCCAATGACATACTACCCTGTGGTTGAAAAATCGATATTGTTGCTTCAAGTGAGGTTACATCGCCGTGTCCTTTTCGGGGAGGTGTTAATTGAGGTTTGGTGGCCCCTACTCCCATCATGTCTCCTGCACATTCTGTCACATTTGACCTCCGCTTATGACTTCTTTTGCGACTTTCCTGCCCTTTCTCTAGGGCATGCACTGTTATTGTTAAATTTTGCGGACTAGAGCACTTCAAATGACATGCGTGATGGTCACTTAAATGTTGACGTCTCATTCCCATTATAATCCCTGCTGATGTGTGGTAAATGACTTAATTGTCCAGGTTGCCATCTATTTTTTTTTTTCTGGGACAAAGTAAAGGATATATTAAGTTTGATGGTTTGAACTTTTGTAGATGGCAGTGGGTTCCATGTTTTCTTTTTCATTTAGAGAGATAAGTTGATAAGGGTCACTCATTCCGAATGCTTTGTTTTCTCGTGGAGCCATTGACCTAGTGAAGACTTGAATGTTGCGTCATTCCACTTGGCATAATATAGGTCACCATGGGTCAATGACTCTTGTAATTTACATTTGCTGATCTTTGTTTCCTTGTGTGCAGGGTCCTCAAGTTGCGGCCCTTGATGTACAGCAGCGATGCTTTTCCATCTCTCCACTCTCGGCCATGGCTGCCAAGGTAGCCATGAGCCGTTTAGATAACAAACCTCTGCCATATGACAAGTTGGCCAGCAACATTGAAGTTGTGAAAAAGCGGTAAGAAATATGAATGCCTTTTGCCACTTAGATTTTCTTTGCTTGTGATTATCTTATCTCTTTCTGTTCTGTCTAGACTGGGGAGACCTTTGACTTTGTCTGAGAAGATCTTGTATTCCCATCTGGATGACCCCAAAGGCCAAGATGTTGAGCGTGGTGTGTCATATCTCCGTTTGCGACCTGACCGTGTGGCGATGCAGGATGCAACTGCACAAATGGCTATGCTTCAGTTTATTTCATCTGGTCTGCCCAAAGTAGCTGTACCTTCAACCATCCACTGTGACCATCTTATTGAAGCTCAGGTAAGTCCTCGAAGAATTCTGTTTCAGTAATAAAGTTGTTAATAATTATTGAAGGAACTCAATTAAGGTAAGTTGAGTTCATGATTTAGTATTTGTACCATGATGTTGCAATGTAAAGCATGAATGATTCCTTTATCTCTACTGATAAGCAGGGAGCAACCGCATTGCTATCTAACTTTCTCAAACAAGCTCATCATGTGGCCAAATATTTTCTCTGTATTCTTTATTGTTAATTTGACTTGGTTTATCCTTGTTTTTTAATTAGATTGAAGGAGAGAAGGATCTTGCTCGCGCTAAGGACTTGAACAAGGAGGTGTACACCTTCCTGCGATCTGCTGGTGCCAAATATGGCGTTGGTTTCTGGCACCCTGGATCTGGTATTATCCACCAGGTAAAAACTTTGATCCCTAAAATTCTAACTTTAGTTGTTAAAAAAATATTCTCTTATATATGACTTTCTGTTCAAGATTGTGTTGGAGAACTATGCTTTCCCTGGACTGTTGTTGATTGGTACTGACTCCCACACCCCTAATGGTGGAGGATTGGGTGGGCTCTGTATTGGTGTCGGTGGTGCTGATGCTGTTGATGTGATGGCTGATATCCCATGGGAACTCAAGTGCCCTAAGGTTTGCTCCATTTCTCAAATCAATGTGGTTGCAGCAACTTTCCCAGTATGACCAATCCCAATTTGTACGTAAACAGGTTATTGGTGTGAAGCTTACTGGTAAGCTAAGTGGATGGACCTCACCGAAGGATGTGATCTTGAAGGTGGCTGGCATTCTCACTGTCAAGGGTGGCACTGGTGCCATTGTGGAGTACTTTGGCCCTGGTGTCGATTCCATTTCATGCACTGGTATATATTTTACTTATTATGACACTGATGTCTGTCAAATTTACTCTCTATATATATCTCTCATTAAATTGGTCCTCCTCAGGTATGGGTACAATCTGCAACATGGGAGCTGAAATTGGAGCTACTACTTCAGTTTTCCCCTTCAATCACAGAATGGCTGCTTACTTAGAGTCAACTGGCCGCAAAGATATTTCTGATGAGGCAGCAAGGGTTAAGGATGTCCTCCTCTCCCCTGACGCTGGATGCAAATACGATCAGGTTTGTATGTTTTCTTTTCAATTTGGTCTGCTATTTTCTTCACTGAACATCACTTCAACATAAGAATTTGTTTGCAGGTGATTGAAATTGATCTGAGCACACTTGAGCCTCATGTGAATGGTCCATTCACTCCTGACTTGGCTCACCCCATCAGCAAGCTTAGTGAAAATGCGAAGAAAGCTGGATGGCCCCTTGAGATCAAAGTTGGTTAGTAATCCATGTTTCAGATATAGGTAATTTTCTTCAATTTTTAGTGGATGATAGTATGATTATTGTCAATTTTATTATTAGGTCTTATTGGAAGCTGCACAAACTCTTCCTATGAGGATATGACCCGTTGTGCTAGCATTGCTGAAGAGGCCATGAAGCACGGTTTAAAATCAAAGATTGCTTTCAATGTTACTCCTGGATCTGAGCAAGTCAGAGCTACCATTGAACGTGATGGTGTGGTGAGTAAATCAACTATTTTTATTATTTGCCTTGAATTTAAGGAATGCTAAGTGACTCAATCTCATTTTCAGTCAGAAACCCTCCGTAAATTCGGAGGTACAGTTTTGGCTAATGCCTGTGGTCCTTGCATTGGCCAATGGGACAGGAAAGATGTCAAGAAGGGAGAAAAGAACACAATTGTCACATCATACAACCGTAACTTCACTGGTCGTAATGATGCCAACCCTGCTACTCATGGATTTGTCACCTCCCCTGAGTTGGTTACCGCCCTGTCTATTGCTGGTTCCCTGAATTTCAACCCGTTAACTGACACACTGAAGGGTGCTGATGGTATGTGGGAAAATTTTGAGATTTAACCAAATCCTTGTTTTCAGAATTAATTCTTTTGCACCATGTCATTTTTAGGCAAGGAGTTCAAGTTATCCGATCCCTTCGGCAAAGAGCTGCCCCCCCGTGGTTTCGACCCTGGCGAAAACACCTACCAAGCACCTCCTCCTGAAGGTAGCAGTCTGAAAGTGGATGTTGACCCCAAGAGCCAGCGTCTTCAGCTCCTTGAACCTTTTGCCAAGTGGGACGGAAAGGATTACAAAGACCTCACTATTCTTATTAAGGTAAACTTTAAATCCTCTCAAACTTCTTTTTCTTTTTATCAGTTTTCAACAATAGCTTTTGTTCCTCAAGGTTAAAGGCAAGTGCACCACTGACCACATTTCCGCTGCTGGTCCTTGGCTCAAGTACCGTGGACATTTGGACAACATTTCCAACAACTTGTTCCTCACGTATGACTTTACTATTCTTCCCATTCTTGGTAAATTATCCTTTTTACTGTATTGAAATCTAATTTACCAATTAATTTTTTGCAGCGCTACAAATGCTGAAAATGGAGAATTGAATAAGATCAAGAACCAACTTACTGGCAATTACGGTGGTGTTTCTGAGGTTGCTAGAGCTTACAAGGCAAAGGATGTCAAGTGGGTTGCTATTGGCGATGAGAACTACGGTAAGTCAAATTTTAAATACTTTGACCCAGTTGTTTTTTTGAATTTATATCAACTTTTCTTTCTTAGGTGAGGGAAGCTCCCGCGAGCATGCCGCTCTTGAGCCCCGTCACTTGGGTGGTGTTGCCATTATTGTCAAGTCGTTTGCCCGCATTCATGAGACCAATCTGAAGAAACAGGGTATGCTGCCTCTTACCTTCGCTAACCCTGCTGATTATGATAAGATTACACCCTTCGACAAAGTGTCCATTCTTGGTCTTAAAGACTTGGCTCCTGGCAAGGTAAGTAGTTTCCGCCCCATTTTTTTCTCTTTGCTAATGATTTTGGGGGCTTTTCTTATACAATACTTTTAATTTGATTCCAGCCTCTTCAGTGTGAGCTCAAGCACCCTGATGGCAAGACAGAACAAATAACCCTCAATCACACCATGAATGACCTCCAGATCAGTTGGTTCAGAGCTGGTAGTGCACTTAACAGAATGAAGGAGTTAGCAAAGTAGAACATTAGATTTATTCCATCAATTCTCCTCACATCCTGTATCTCTAGTCAGGCTCTTAATTTGGCGCATTGTAGTGCTATAGTTTGATTTTGTTCTTTATTCATCATGCAATTTGCAGATGCAAATGATTTTTATTGCAAAATTTTCAAATTTTTTGTTTTTAATTTGAAATTTTATTTCCTAAGGAAGTTTTACCTAAGGGAATTATGAGCTCCATTATAGTTTATGATTCGTTGACTAAACTTGTGAAGAGAGGTGCCATACTCTGTTCACTCGAGTCACAGTATTTTGTGGGTCCTCTCGTAACCCATGTTGAGATTGTATTATGTATTTTTACCTTGAACTATGTAAATGAATTGGCAATTAGAATAGTGTACAATTGTGATATAGTTCTTGTAAACATTTCAATCAGTGTTCAAATTTTATTGTCTCACTTGGACATGATTTTAAAGGTCTCCTTGTCAGGAAGGGTCATGGTTCTGTAATGTTGCCAAAAATTGGAGAGCTTGTGAGAAGGATGCTAATTTTAAGGCAGCCTCACTGTACCAGGCTAATGATTTATGTGGTTTCTGTGGACAGTCTGAAATGTGCTCAGTATAATGTACAATTCGTGACTCCAGCTATGGTGCTCATATGGTGTGTTATGGGCTTTAAGACTGATTCTGGTAAATTATGCCATTATAAAGCCGCAGCCCCAATTGGCAGTGCTTTACAAATTTCTTACAATACATTGTTGAATTTGAAATTTTAATGCTCTGTTTGAATGAATGCAGGTTATTCTACAAATGTGTTATATTGCAAGCTGTGAGTCTGCATTGTACATACTGTAATGTCTTATGAATGCAGGGCAATAACCATTTAAATAAAATATTGACAATATACATACATGGTCTCTCCCCCCCTTTTTTTACCCTTCATTATTCATTAATTGCGTGGTCATTTTCAGTCCTCCATGAAAAAAAATAAATCACAAATTTGACAACCTTTAAAATTGAGATTTCCAGGGGCCTTTTTCTGCCTTTCTTCACTTAAAAGTGAACTTAAAAAGGTTTCTGAGTATTCCTCAATTTTAACAAGAAATCCAGTCAAATCAGATGGTTGTAGGGCGCGCCGAAGTTCAACCATCGACGAACAACCAAACTGGCCAAAAAACATGCAAAATGAAATGCCATTTTTATCAAAGACATCTCATAAACACCTCGGATTTTGGCGAGGAGCTGACGTACGGCACTCTAGCCTCTATCCTTCACATTTTAGTCAATTCTCATGTTCTTCAAAGGGTTGTGTTGTCGACCCTGTTTCGTTGTTGTGGTTGAGTTTTCTATGTTTCCAAACGGCGAACGGCCGAGTAAATTTTAAATTCTAACGGGTATTTTATTTAGCTCATGTTATGATTTCAGGAAGAGTTAATCCCCTTTTGCTTCCGATTTTGATCAGAAGGATATCCTTTCGCGGTTATCATCGACATTCACCGCTCTGTTGCCTCTCTTTGACTGACAAACAGCTGCTGATAGTGAGGTTAGAATCGCTTGATTAAGATTGTAACTGCATTATTTTACGTTTGTTTCACTTTGTCAGTCATTTTTCACTATTCTTACGTAAATTTCAACTTTTCTTGTTGTTGTTGTTAGGTATCGTTCCCTTTTCCATTTTGTCAAACTTGAGGAAGCCTTAAGTGAAAGTTATTCTATTATCCTTTGTCAATTATCAATATAGCCCTTATCTTATCTTCTTTTCAGGCATTGGGGACTTATCTCGAACCTGGGGTCCACCTGCAGTCACAGAGGTGGAGGTGTACGAAACGTTATGGCAGGAAAATCAAGTGAGGCTCCTAAGCACTCTAATAGACTGTCCTTAGAGCGATCACCATATCTTCGGCAGCATGCCAACAATCCTGTTCAATGGTTGGTAATTGAAATATAATTTTTCTCTCCAAGTTTTATTTTAAGAAATTGATAACTGTGCCTTTTTGCTCCTTGACAGGTTTCCTTGGGGGGATGAGGCCATTGAGTTGGCTCGGAAAGAGGGCAAGCTGATATTTTTATCAGTAGGCTATTCAACCTGCCATTGGTGTCATGTGATGGAGCGAGAAAGTTTTGAAAATGAAAGTGTCGCTAAAATAATGAATGAAAATTACATTAATATTAAAGTTGACCGTGAAGAACGTCCTGACATTGATAAAGTGTATATGGCATTTGTTCAGGTATCATACAACTATTTCGTACATTTCTTTCCTCTTTTCTATTGAGACCGGTGTGTGCAGACCCGTACCTTTGTTGACAGGCGTCCTGTGGAGGCGGTGGCTGGCCGATGAGTGTCTTTTTAACTCCTGATCTAACACCAGTTATGGGTGGTACATACTTTCCTCCTGAAGACCAACATGGAAGACCAGGATTTAAATCTGTACTGCAGAGTGTTGCAAAATCTGTAAGAATTATTTTCTGATGAACTGTTTATTGTTGTTCCAACATAATTTATTTTTACTTACCAATTCACGTTATCTCTACAGTGGAGAGAAAACCGCCAGAAATGTAATAATACGGGCAATCGAATTATGGACATTTTAAGAGAAACAACTGTTCTAGAAATACCAATTGCTGCCCAACTCATCACTGGGGTTCCATCTCTGGAGGAGTGCGCCCCAAAATGTTATGAGAAATTGGTCCAAATATATGAGTCCCGATTTGGGGGGTTTGGTCATGCTCCCAAGTTTCCTCAACCATCTATTTTTACATTCCTTTTCCATTTTTATGCACGTGATCCTTCATCTGTCAAAGGAAAGAAAGCATTAGATATGTGTTTATATTCACTGAGAATGATGGCCCGAGGTGGAATTCATGATCATGTGGGACAGGTCAGATATATATCCAGAAATGTTTTTTACCCTTGAGGGTTTGAAAACACTCATTACTTAATTTTCAAATTGTCTCCTCTTATTATGAAATCTTTTATTCAGGGCTTTGCTAGATATTCAACTGATATGAAGTGGCATATACCTCACTTTGAAAAAATGCTTTATGATCAAGGACAATTAGTAGTTGCATATTGTGATGCCTTCCTTGCTACAAATAACTATTTTTATGCTGATGTTGCTAGAGACATTCTGAAGTATGTGGAACGGGACCTAAGTGATAAGGTAAGTTTCTTTTGGCAACTTTTCATTTGCTACTTCTATTGAGAGAGCTCTTAATTTGTTCACTCTTATCGCGACAATCCTGTTTTTCTTTTTTATCTTTTTGTTTTAGTCTGGTGGTTTTTATAGCGCCGAAGATGCTGACTCACTGCCTACACACGATTCGACTGAGAAAAAAGAGGGTGCCTTTTATGCCTGGACTTATGATGAAGTGCACGAGATTCTAAACCAACGTGTTGAAAGCTGCCCGGCTGGCAGTGACGGCAAGGAGGTCACAAACGGCGACATCTTCTGCTTCCACTACAGCGTGAAGCCTGGCGGGAACGTGAATCCCAGCTCCGACCCGCATGGCGAGCTCGTGAACCAGAACGTGCTCATCATGTTCGGCAGCGAAGAGGAGACCTCGAAGCACTTCCTGCTCCCCAAGGAGAAGGTCCAGGAGATCCTGCGCGAGAGCCGCGACAAGTTGTTCGAGGTGAGGGGCCGGCGTCCGAGGCCGCACCTCGACGACAAGATGCTGACCTCCTGGAACGGTGAGTACCACAGCCCCGACACTTTGACCGTCTGCCTGCGGATGCCTGTGGAGTAACGTTTGCCCTGCCTCCCCTCAGCGCTCATGATCAGCGGCTTCGCCAAGGCCGCGCAGGCCCTGGGCGACGACCGGTACGCGGAGCGGGCCGTGAAGGCGGCCCAGTTCGTCAAGAAGCACCTGTACGACGCGGCCAACAAGCGACTGCTGCGCAGCTGCTACCGCGGCGACAACGGCGGCGTCATCCAGATCGCCAACCCCATCGGCGGCTTCCTGGACGACTACGCCTTCCTCATCCAGGCGCTGATCGACCTGTACGAGACCACGTTCGACGCCAACTGGCTCGAGTGGGCCTTGCAGCTGCAGGAGGTGCAGGACGCGCTGCTATGGGACGAGGGCAGCGCCGCGTACTTCACCAGCCCCAACACGGACCAGACCGTCATCCTGCGCATGAAGGAAGGTGAGCAGCAGCGGAGGAACACCCCTCCCCCCCATTTACTCTCGCTCCCTTTCTCTTTTATCGCACTTCCGAAAAACGCAATTTTTGGTTTCCCGAGTTTTGGAGAAACAGACGCAAGCCTTGTTATTTCTTGGTGCGTCTGCCTCGCACCTTCGTTTCCCTGCTCGGCCCCGGGCCGGCCCGACCCGGCCTCCCCCTCTCCAACGCCAACGGCTCCAACGGGACAGAAATAGAGTTTCTTCTCGAGTTTGGACTGACTGACCCTGCAGCCGCGAGATGTTCGCTCGCTCTGTAAGTCTCTGCCCCCACCCCCACTCCTCCCCCTCCTTACTTCGCACGACTGCGCACGGCACTGCCATCCGGCCCGACCGCGTATGGGACAGCGAGTCCCGCGAACAGGAACATCGGCATCGGCCAAGCAGACGCCAGTCCAAACTGTTACGGCTGTGGACCGTGGTCGTCCCGTGCCATGTGGCTGCTGGGGACAGACCGCCTGGCAGGTAGGCAACGCCCGATCCGTCGCACAGCCCTGTGTCGCCGTTGCCTACATCACGGGCGGTCCCTGCTGTCGCCCAGCGCCGCCGGCCGCCCGTCGCGTCGAGTCGCCGCGGCGAGGGTGAGGTGGGGTGGGGGTAACCGAACCGCAACAACGCGCGAGCGCGGGAAGTGGCATGGTCGTAAACGGTCCATTTCCGTCTCCTGTTTCCCCTCCCCCC
>NW_026267220.1:45761-51513 GCF_000697945.3 Frankliniella occidentalis
ATTTACAAAACATATTCGTAAATTTACGAGAATATTTCTGCAGTGCTCTCTGTGGTTAAACTTCACAACTGTTGCGTTACGCACAAATACGTCGACTAGATGCATGTGGTCACACTGCGGTCGCTGTATTTTTGTCCCTCCGTTCTTTTCCCCGTGTACCTCTTTCCATCCTCGGCCTCCTCGCGTCGCACTCCCCCGTCTGAAGCAGCGCGGAGCCGAGCGGGAGGCGTACTCGTTATTTACGCTGACACAATAGGGCCTGATTGCCGGTGCAGGGCTGCGCGGGCTGCGCCTGGCGAGGCTGTGCCTGGCGAGGCTGTGCCTGGGGGGCGGCGCCGGGGGCGGCGCGGGAGTGGAAGTGAGAGAGAGGCAACTTGGACGGGGGGGAAGGGTTTCTGCGCGACTCTCCATACCCCGGCAGCACTCTCCGCCATATAGCTGATAACTGCCGAGCGTTGTACGGCGATGCATGCACGCAGCTGCGGCGGTTGCACTCGCACACACTTTTTACAGCAGGGGCCACATATGCCAGCGGGGAAATAAAAAGCCGCAGTGGAAAAAGTGAGGGAGGTAAATTTTGCAGTTTAGATGTTTACGCGGAGTTGCACGAGGAGTTTTGCACGATTGCGCGAGATCTTCTTGGAAAGGGAGGAGGGGGGGGGGGGTTACATATTCCTCGCGAAGTTATGAAAGGGTTGTGTGCCCGCGCTTTCCCCTCGCTTTGTGACATCCGTTGCGAAATTTAACGACGACTTGTGTCGCATTACACCCTGTTCCGCCGGCCGTGTCCCCATGCAGCTGCATGCAGCACTCGGCCCCCTGTGCTCACTTCCGTCGTAACGCGCCGTAAGCCGTAACAGTGCCGCAATTCCACGGTAAAAAGAAAGTTCCTTGAATTTCAAGACCACGGTCTTGGATAGGCGTTCTCCACAACATCCAAGACCGGGACCGGGTCTTGAAGTTAAGGAACTTTTCTTAACCGTGTCCTCCGCCGGTCTAGCCATGTCCGCCACGGGGGTATATGCCAGCCAGCCGGCCGCACAAGGAGTCGTCGTACACAAACAGGGGAGGCCTTGCCATGCTATGATTACAGGGTTGAAGTTGATCGTCGTCGCCTCTAAAATTTTTAGTGAGAAGAGGGGAGGGCAGGTGCCGTGAAAAAATAATTATTAAAAAGGCCAACTATTGCCAACAAGGAAACGAACCCTATTTAAGAAGTGAGTCACCTAAGAAAAGTTGCATGAGGGCTGTGCAACTTTCATTTGCACCAATGCAATTTGCATCGAGACAAGAATGTTCTTACTCGTCCCCGAGCTCGTCCCTTGCTCTTGCTGCTTTGCATCTTCGGGGTTGGAAAAACCAGCAGAGCACCACAGCAGGCCACTATGTGATCACGCCCCAAGGAACGTTGTTAAATAAGAACGCCCTTTTTGGGGGTGCAGTTTGTGTGCCGCGGCGCCGCACTAGACCCTTTCCTAAGCTCGCCCGCTAACGCTGCGCGCGACCCCCTGCTGGAGATGACGTTTAGCGACGCGCGCGGGCCGGCGGCGGCGGTGGCCCGGGGGCCGCGCGCGTCGTGTGCATTTTTCATGGCGTCGTCAGTCAGTGTCGCCGTCAGGCCGCGACTGGCGCGACACCCACGTGACACGGGGGTGGTCGGGGCCATTAGAATTAGCGAGGGGTGAAGTAACCGGGGGAGCCCTTCCTCCTCCTCCTCCCCGCGATTGTCACCCTCGAGAGGCCTGCCTGCAGGCTGTCTGAGGTCACGCCGGAGGGTCTCCAGGGGGGCTTATACCCTCGCCCCCTGCTGCTCCTCTTGTCCCATCTCTCTCTCTCGCTTCTTACCCCTCGTTCCACTCCCCATCCCCCACTCCCCCCATCTCACTTTTCCTCACCACCGCCCCACCACACTCGTCTCCTTCACCCCCTTAGCGCGCCCCCATAATAATAGCTCTTGACCCAAAACCGCGCGCGGCGCATTCGCTCGGGGAGGGTGTGAGAAGTGTCAGGGCGGGGCGGGGCGGGGCGGGGCGCGGGGCGTGCCGCTGCACTGGGTGGGAGTTTTGTAACGCGCATCGCCGCGCTACTCATTCAGATCCAGACGCCAGCTGAATCCACCATCATGCCTCCGTCTCGCGCGGGGATGATGGTCTTTTGGGAGGCATTCCGGGCGGGCGAACAGACACCACCGACAGTCAGACAGACAGACCGACCGACCGACCGACCGACAGAGCGAAAGTCCGACAGCAGGCCGACGGACCGACAGACCGACCGACAGACCGACAGACCGACAGACCGACGGACCGACGGATCGACCGACCGACAGACGGACAGACCGACAGGCAGACAGGCAGACAGGCAGGCAGGCAGGCAGGCAGGCAGGCAGGCAGGCAGGCAGGCAGGCAGGCAGGCAGGACGCGAAAAGAAGAGAGCCCTTCCGATCTAGAGTCTTGGCTGCGCTGCGAGGAGATCCGGACGGGAAATCCTCGCCTGAATGGGGGAGAGATCCCTGCTGCTGCTGCTGCTGCTGCTGCCAAGGTCAGGGCGTCACCTCAATGCGCCCACTCCCCCTGTCCTTTCCCCTCCCCTGCAATGCAGTACAGCGGCAGTCGTATTGTGACTATGACAGTGGATCCCGCCCTGCCTGCCCCGCCTGCCTCGCGGATTGGAACTAGAGCTCGGGTGCGAGAGGGCCGAGCTGCTGGCTGATTGCACGTTCGGGATGCTGGCCGCGGGACTCGGGAGCCCAGCCGAGAGAGAGCCGCTCCCTGGAGCCGCTTTGGAGCCGCTTTGGAGCCACTGTGGGGGTGGAGCCGCTCCTGCGCGCAGCCGCGATACCCTGTGTTACTTCCCTCCGATTGACCTGCAGGCAGGCAGGACCCGTGCGGGTCGGGCTGCCTGCGGGGGCTGCTCGTGGCTGGCTGCGCACAGTTCAACAGCCACTTGTTGTCTGGGGGAATACGGACTGCGCGTGTTTCGCCCCGCTGGGCTGCCGTAGCCTGGAGTTGTACGTGGCGGGGCTGGGTGGGGCGGGGCGTGGCCGCTGCGAGGTCACTCGGACCAAAACCCCCACCACGCAATGACATGGAGCTGAGTGCAAGTGCACGCGCGCGTTTGAATCGCACGGATCGCGCTTCGAGAGCTCCGCGCTACTCTATTGCCGAGTCGAGTGCTTAGAGGCCACGTCGATAGAGGGGGCGAAGTGGAGGAAGCAGTAGCAGTAGCAGCAGCAGCAGCAGCAGCAGCAGCAGCAGCAGCAGCAGGGTCTCCCAGGGGGGTCACCGGTGGGAGGAGATGAAGGCGAGGGGGGCGGGTGGGGAAGAGGGAGGGGTGGCGGTCTGACAAAAAGACAGACCTCCGGGGAATACTGTCTGGTCCGTGGCGGGAAACTACGCGGTCGTGAGAGACAGACGGGCGGACAGGTGTGTGTGGTGGTTCTGACCCGCTCTCCTCCCCCTTCGCTTCGTTGCAGACCAGGACGGCGCGGAGCCGAGCGGCAACACGGTGTCCGCGTGGAACCTGCTGCGCCTGGCCGCGCTGCTGGAGCAGCCCGCGCTGCATGAGCGCGCCGAGCGCCTGCTCGCCATCTTCACCTCGAGGCTCACCAGCCTGCCGCACGCGCTCCCGGGACTCACCGCCGCCCTCATGATGCACCACGACTCGCACACGCAGGTGAGTAGTCGACCGACCAACACAACTGCAAGATGCAGCTGGAGGGCAAACATTGTACGATCCGCTTCACGTTTGACTCAAGTTCGAATCGTAGCTCTACGCATTTCTTCGGCGTGGGCTCGTCCGCCTGGATCTGCTTCAATCTATGTTTGGTTTCTGCCCCCTTGAGGCTATGCTATTGAACAATAAGAGATCTCTCGAACTAAAAACGGAGTTTCATCCCTAACTTTTCTTAAAAGCTATGGTTGCTTCTTAAAGTGAAATGCCAATTTAGGCGTCGTAGCGTTTTGTTCTCGATTCCTTGAGCCCATGGTTAACGATCGAGATTTTCTCAGTCATTATTACGTATTAATTAAACTACTGAGAAGATGACTTGCCTTCATTTTCACTTTCTTCATCTTTATGACTACAGTAGTAAGTAAAAAGTAAAAATAAATAATTTGTAAAACTTTTTCTTTTACTTCGTAAAACTAATAAAATTTTAAGAGAGCACCAATGGAATGATGGTTTGGTGGTGAATACTTGTGCAGGTGTTCGTGACGGGCAAGCTGTCGGACCCGGACACGGCGGCGCTAGTGGCCGAGGCCCGCAGGCGGCTTCTGCCCGGACGCGTCATGGCCCTCGCCGACGGCAACCGGGAGTCCATCCTGTACCGCAAGTCGGAGGTGTTCCAGCGTCTGCGGCCCCAGGGCGGGCGCGCCGCGGCCTACGTGTGTCGCCATCACGCGTGCTCGCTGCCCGTGACCAGCGCCGAGGACCTCGACAAGCTGCTGGCCCCAGGGCCCCGCTAGACACATATGACCTGTCCAATAACAAATACATGTTCGTATTTTTGTGTTTTTATATAAAGACAAACATTGTTAGTTGACGAATAGGTCGTTTTTTGTGTTTTGTTTAGTTGTTGTGCGCTTGCATTTTAACTGGTGTAAGTATCTCATTTTCTCCCCGGTGCGATTTCGATTGCTTTAGAACGCCGAGCGATGTATTTTTGTTCGTATACGATGACTGCAAGGATACTCATTATTGGATGTTTAGGAAAATGGCTGTGCTCATGTGTAACGTTTTGTCTTTGTGAAATGACTGTTGATATTTATCGTGTATCGTGTTTCATTTTTTATGCATTGCGATTAAATTGTCCATCATATTGCAGTGTGCTTGTTATTTAGTTTATATCCACTCATGCGACCAACAAAAAGCTCTCTAAATGGAATGCACAGTATGAAGAGCCTGCTGTTGTTACGATGGTTTTGTGATAGTAAGGTAGCATAATCATATTATAAACCTCTTTTGTTCATTGAAATTTACTTCATGTCATAAATGTGAGAAGCCAAATAAAGTAAAGGCCTGCCAAGTCGAAATGCCAAACAATACCTCCCGTGCATCCCGTGTCTTCCCCCAAGTTGCCCTTTCCACCAACAATTGGAAATTTTAGATTTTACCGAAGATATTTGTCATATTTTAAATGCGGCGTATCAGTCTCTAACATTTGCTCAGAAACAAATTAAGCACGAAATCCATTATTTGTTTTCCTACTGCTCCTGTTTCCCCTTCGTCGACCCCATCCTCCCCACACCCTGTTTTGACTAGGACCTCTTGCACATGTGTTAGGGGGTAGATCCCCCAGCCGCTGTCACACCCCTGTACATGTAGCAGCTAATTACAAGACGTTCCAAAGGCAGCAGCTGTTGTACGCCTGATGCGTCATGACAGTGTGCGAAAGGGCGGGGGAGGGGGTAAGCGGGTTACACGGTTTACAACTTGTGGTGATGTAGTGAGTGAACTGAACCGGAAACCTCTTGGGTTGTTTTTTCGTCGCCCCGCGGAACTCGCCAGTAGAAGAAGATAAGAAAGCTTCTTCCGCACTACAAACGCATATTACCCGCCACATCGCGCGCGGCGCTCCCCTGGACCTGGGAAACATTTGGAAGGCAAGCGGAACTGTCGGTCTATAAACTAGGGGCCCGTGCGTAGTCAATGTGCACGGGGTAGCTGAGCGAAGTGGGTTTAAGTTTGCCATTGTCTCAGTTGGTTTTTTATTTTACGTTTTTCTGATTTTTTTAAATGATCCTTTTTTGGGTGG
>NW_026267220.1:51563-52313 GCF_000697945.3 Frankliniella occidentalis
CCACCACCTCCACCACCACCTCCACCACCACCTCCACCACCACCTCCTCCCTCACTCCATCGGTGTAGCTGAAGGGGAGGAGGGGACGCCTCACGTGTCGAGCGCTGACATGCGAGCGGGTGGCGGTAGCAAGGAGGGGGCGGAGGGGATACGAGTGCCGATTATCGACTCCCACACCAATCTGGCCGCGCGCGGCGCGCGGCGACGTAAGCCGTACACACAAATGGAAGTGCCCCGCCACGCCCCCGCCCCCCTCACCTCCCGGGGGCGCCTGTCGCCTCCGCCCCGCCCCCGCGCAGCAGTGCCGCCGCACGGTGTGTCGCGGACGTGTGCGCCGGGGGATTGCAATCAGGCTTGCGAGGCTGCGGGGTGGGATATTGCGTCGCGGAGCCGTCGTCGCCGTCGTCGGCAGGGCGCCCAGCTGCAACGGACCAATCGGCCGCGACAGTAGAAAAAAGAAATGTTTTTTTTGTGTTATTCATTATTGCTTTCTTCTACTTCCTCCTCTGCCACCGCCGCCGCCGCCGCCTACCCGTCGTCGGGAACGTCGGGAACCTTCCTTTATTCCGAGAAATCCCCGCCGGCGCGCGAGGCCGCCGCGCCAACAGGCTGTCGATGACGACGTGTCGACGGACGCGCCGCGCCGCGCACTCCACTTTTACGCACCTTCTCCCTCCTCGACCCCTGTCCGCCCCTTCCCCCGTCCCCATCTTCGCTGTCAGGCTGCAATGCGATAGCGGCGGGGCAGTG
>NW_026267220.1:55049-59673 GCF_000697945.3 Frankliniella occidentalis
ACACGCCAGGTCCACAGGAGAGCTCGGTCCACTGTTCCGGAGAGCTTCGCTTCGCTCAGCAATAAGTGGGGACACTTTTATTGCGCCATTACGGTGATCTGCTTCTGTTTGGGTCCCCCCCTTTCGGGCCCCGCTTGGACCTCCCCCTCTCCTCTCCCCACTAAGACTGGGCCCCTGTGCCGGGTGATCACAGCCAGGCCGGAGTGGTCCTGTGGGGGATGGCGACTCGCAAAGCTTAAGATTAGGAGGTGGCCATCGGAGAAAAAATAGAGCGGAAAGCGGAAGAAGAGAAAGGGTAGGGAAGGGAGTTGCAAGGGCGGCAACCAATAAGACGTGCTGGATGAGGACTTCTACCCCATCCCCAGTGGGACTCCAGGTGCACAATGGTGAGAGAGAGGGGGTGGGGGTGCGGGGATAGCAAGTCCTTCCGGCTCTGCTCTCATATGGAGAAATATTTTCTCCACCACCGCGCGATGTTCTTTTTTTCTGCCTTCCTTCTCCGTTTGAAGAGAGTGCGCGCGGGGCGCAGGTTCGCGGTGGCAGAGGGTGGAGGGAAGGGGTGGGCGCGCAGCGCAGCGCTCCGGCCCGTGCGCACAATGAGCTTGCCGAGTCTGCATGAAGGGGGGAAATATAAGAGAGCTGCTTGGGCGGGAGGAAAACAGGTATTACTTATTTGTGGTTTGCTGTGTGAGCACCCCACACCCCACGCCCCCACCGTACCTTGCCCACCACCCTCTTCTGCCCCGAAGCATCCTTCACGGCTACGGTACCGGGTGTAACTGTGAATACGCAGCAGTGTTGCGGGTTTGCCTACTCTTTACAGCCGTAAGGGGCCATGGCCTCTGCGGCCATATTGAGTAGGCAATCCCGAAACGCTGCTGCGCATTCACAGTTACACCCGGTAAGTCGAAGCTGATGATACTGAATTACACAAATACACAGACAAAAATGCACAAATATTTTCTCCGTGGGAGAAGCATAAAAAAAAAAAAAAATTCTTTGTAGCATCAGTGGAAATTTGTTTCGATACGCACATTTTTTTTCTAAAACAAGCTCTAACCACAGCTATGAAACCGCCTCTAGCTCTACGTATATAAATTTGTCCATACGGCCCAATTTTTTTTGTCTGTTGTGAAGTTTGCTTTCTTCCTTGCAATTGGAAAGGTTCTGATTGCTTACATTTTTTCTGCGCAAATGTGTAAAATTTTCTTTTTAAATGTATGTTTAATGTTAATTTTTTTCACATGCAGTGATTGATGTTGACCTGTTACGGCTGCCGCTGGCCGCTCCCATTCCTAGACGCTGGTTCTGCTGCTGCTACGGTTGAATCCCGACAACTGCCGTCGCCTAAAGTGGTTCAGGGTGGGATGTAGGCAGGACAACTGCTGCGGACTGCTACCCGGTCATTGTAAAGGTAAGGTAATGTAAAGGTGGCGGTGGCGGTGGCTCTACTTTCTCTCCCCCTCTCTTTCACCCCTCTCTCCCCTTCCCTCCCTCCCTCCCTCCCTCCCTCCCTCCCTCCCTCCCTGTTGGGGAAGGCATTGCGCCCGTATGGGATTCTCCTCCTACTCCTACTCCCCCTCCTCTCCTCCACGCCCACCCTCTCGCTGAACTCATCAGCGCGATCCATAATTTATCCATAACATAGGCGCACTGCGCACCGCCGCCGCCGCACCGCGAACAGTAGCGTGGTGTGGCGTGGCGCTGGCGCGTCCTGCAAGTAGTAGTAGTAGTAGTAGTAGGAGTGTGCTACTAGTGGGAGTAAGCACAGCGCAGCCAACTGAAGCGCACTGGCTGCGCGCTTGTGTTCGCCCCCTACTACTGGTTGTGGTGCCGCCAGTAGTGGCGGTGCCAGCGGCTGCACGAGGGCTGGCCTCCTCTGTGAAACGAGAAGATTATTATTGTCTTCTCTTCTCGGAGAAAAAGTGTGTTTTAATTCCGATACACAACGCCATCGTATTTACTCGTAGTGCAATTTGCTTGCAAAGAAAATAAGAATAAACATAAAAAAATAACAAAAACAACAAGGGTTTTAACGACTGCTTGTTCATACTGGCGCCACCTATTTATTTTTTTTGGTGGGCACGTCCGGATGTACAATGGTACACTGCGAAAACAAAGTTGTGAATAAGCACATTTTAAGGAATGCTTAAGAATTTTCGGTGGCCGTAATGCTGTAGTGTTTTCGCAAGATGTTAAATTAAGCATTCTATTAGCGCAAATGAAAAGGTTCTGCATCGCACCTTTGCTTTTCCAGTGTATTGTTTCAGAGTGTTTCATCCCAATTTCCACGGTTGTGCTCAACGTGTGTGAAAAGCATCCCCGCTCGCCCACCCCGTATATGTAATTTCCTTGCTCGATAAACGGCTCAAAGGAGGAGTCTTCCTCTCTGCTGTTATGCAAGTCCGTAGTATTACACATTCACAACAGTAAGCCTTTTGTTCTTCGCCTTACTCGCACGCCTCCCCGTCTCGGCTATCTCTAGCCCTGCATTGCTGCCTCTCTCTCCATTTCTCTCCTTCTTTCTCCCTCTCTCTCCCCCTTTTCCTCTCTCGTTCCCTCTCCTTGCTACTCTCCCTGGAGAGAGAGTGTGATGAGATATTTTATACCAGCATTACAATGATATGACGTGCGTCCCTGCCACGCCCCACCGCCACGTCAGGCGACGTCTCGTAAACTTCCTGCTGCTGCTGCTGCTGCTGCTGCTGCTGCTGCTGCTGCTGCTGCTGCTGCTGCTGCTATACCCTTCAAATTTTATGTGGAGCAAAGTTTTGCGAGTCGCAAAAAACCTTGCGTCGACCTCCTAAACCCTGCCCCTTCCCCCTACGGGCAGGCAGCGGGGCCGTGTCCTCTGCCCTCCGTGTTGCTCCTCCTCCGCCCCCGCTAGTTAGCCCCTGCCCCCCTCCTCTACTCCTACAGCTCGCCAAGCAGCAGGGTTATGACTTATGCAGTGTACAAAGAGAGAGACGGGTGCGGCGGAGTCCGGACTTTGAATTGTGTTATTTATTACGGTGAGCGGCAGCGGTGGCGTGGGTACGGGTTAGAGTGGGGGGAGGTAGCAAGAGGGTAGGAGCAAGGCTTCGAACAGGGTAGGGGTACGAAGATGGGGTTAGAGAGGTTGGGGTATAGGAGGGGTTAGCGAAGGAGTGTGATAGGGGTAGGGGGCTTTACGGGGTGCTGGTTGGAGGCAGGCGTAGATAGACAAACGGTGATGAGAGTGCAGTGCCAGGTAATAGGGGTTAAGTTGAGATGGAAGATAAAGATAAGGGAGGTAGGTAAAGGGAGGGATAAACGGAGCTGTAAAGAGGGGTGTAAAGCTAGAAGAAAACGCGATGAATGGGCGAGGGAAAAAATGTGAGGCGCGCGCGCGGGGGTTAAAGACGGGGGCGCCCCCCGGCGCTAAGATGATTAGGACCCTGTTAGCGGAATGGGCGGCATGCGCCCGCACCCCACCCCGCCCCGCCCCGCCACATGGTATGCGAGACGAGACAAAAAGGTCGGGGGCGTGCGCACGTTGGCGTCGCAAGACGAATGTGTGTGCCACGCTATGCCACGCCACCCCAGGCCACGCCACGCGGCTACGGTGACAAGACCCCACCCTTCGCCTCGCCTCGCCTCTTGTGTGCCTGCTGCTGCTGCTGCTGCTGCTTGTCGCTGTGTGGCTGTATCATAGGGTCCTAACCACCACATACCGTGTTCATACATGCGGCGTAGAAAAACAACCAAAAATCCCCGACAGTGTGAATATTCAGTTTTCACGGGACCGTGTTTGGTTTAATGCCTTTGAAGGGCGCTAAACTGAAAATGTGTTTAGTGCCTCAGGAAAGGCGCGACTTAGCACCTTTGTGTTAGCTTACCAGTGTTGTATAAACTGTGTGTTGTCAGTTACAATTTTGTTTCTGAACTGTGTCATGCATGGGAACATTCAGTAAGTACGTTTGTTTTCCCCCAGAAATGTTCGGGACATTTAAGAAGGCTCGACGCCTGCGAAACCCCGGGTAGGCCACCCCGCAGTACACGCATACGCTGCAGGTACGATGTTGCCTACCCATCAGGCGCTAGGGGAACTCACAACAGTGGCCGAACTTGGCAGGTTCGCAGCTGCGAGTGACGGACGTACTTTCTGGATGATCCCAGACGCTCCACAGAAGTCCGTTGCTATTTATAATACTGTTCTTAGACATTCAGAGTGTAATAGTGCTTTGGAGACGCTTTGCTGATTGCGGAGCATTTGGATGCTTTGTAACTACCAAGCATTTACTTTGCAATTACAAAGTGATGCTTTACGGCATGTAAACATTCCCTTCGAAAGAAAAATGGAACAACCTTTGCTCTCCGGTAGAGAGACAGCCTTGGGGATTGTCTAAAAATTGGTGCCCATGCCAGCGCCGTGTCCTGCATCACGGTAGTCTTTGTTTGGTTGATATTATATTACCGTCAAAAATGCGTCACCCCCACTTGCCTCCCCCACAACCGAGACGATGGCGGCGACGCGTCTTAAATGGTCGGCCGGCGGCGGCGCCTCTCTCCGATCGAACCGTCTCGTTGGAATTATTCAAGGCGGTATGCGGCGGGAGAGGCGGGGCCGGCGACAAGGCGCCGCCGCCGCTCGAGAGTGCCGTGA
>NW_026267220.1:59723-67043 GCF_000697945.3 Frankliniella occidentalis
GGGGGGGGGTGCCGGCGTCGTCGTCCCCGTTAATCGTCCGGGCGATGTGCTCGCGCACGTACTTGTTGAGCTGCTCGCGCGCAAGCCAAGGCGACGAGCGCGGCGCGGCGGTACGCGTGGTGCACGGGGCGGGGCGGCCGGCCAGACTGACTGACTGAGCCGGGTACAAGAGGAGGAGAAGGAGGAGGAGGCAGCGGCCGCCCGGCCACGCACCGGGTCGGGGCGCCCGCCCATTCTCACACCTGGACGGCGGCCAGGGGAGGGGAGGTGACTCCACCCCTCCACCACCACTAAGTCGTGGTGGGGATGGGCCGTCACGTGACGTTCAGGTAGAGCGCGCGAGTATGAACGGCAAGTGCCACTCCTCCTCCTCCTCCATCTTCGTCGGCGTCGTTCGCCGTAACCCGCGTGAAGTGTCCCCCCCACATCACGCCGTCACCCGCGTGTCGCGCCCGCGCCCCTTGTCCTCGGCCTTCGACGGCGTCCTCATGAGGACACGCGACGAGGACACGCGTAGAATCGTCCTCACCCCTCACCCACTGCATCGCGAGGGCGTACGGTAGCACTCCGCTGTCTGCGTCCTCCGTTCTTCAAGCGTGCTTGTCCTCTTGTCCTCGCCATCCTCCTTCTCCTTGTGTCCTGGTCCTCATCGCCCTGCCAGCGTGCTTGTCCTCGCCGTCCTCCTAGTGTTCTTGTCCTCGCCCTCCTCCAAGTCGTCCTACTTCCTCATCGTCCCGTGCGTTTCCCACGCGCTCGGTACCTGTCTACTCCACCCCCACCCCACCCCCAGAGGGCTTCCCTGCGCTCCGGTCCGCAGTCGAGCGCGGTGCGTCGAGCAGGACAGACGTGTGTGAGTGTGCGTGTGTGAGTGTGAGGAAGAGAGAGAGAGGGGGGACAGTGTGAGTGCGGCGAGCCTGCCGCGGCGAGTGCGGTGAGCGCGGTGAGCGCGGCGAGCGCCAAGTGAACAGAGACTGTTGTGAGTGACAAGTGAAGTGCGTGCGGTTAGAGCCACGCGCTCGCGCCGCGGTGAGCGCCCGGTGAGCGCCCGGTGAGCGCCCGGTGAGTGTCCGGTGAGCGTCCGGTGAGTGCAGTGAGTGGGGAGGTGCGCATGAAGACGGTGCCTGTTGGGATGTGCTCCAGCGCGTAGCCCGGGAGCAGAGAGGACCGGCCGCATCGGGACATTCGAACAGGTGAGAGGCCCTCTGGGCTCGCTGGGCAACGCTTGGGGCTCGGGACGGGGCTGGGGTTGCGGCAGCCTTCCAGGTGCCTCCTGAGATGTTAAGAAAAATCAACACCTCATAGAGCAATTATTCTAATTTTGTTTCGAAAGCCAAGTGACATCGCACAATCTCGCACGAGCAAACCACATTTTCCCGTTTTTATTTGATTTTTTCAATTTTCCTTTTGCCCTTTTCCCTGCTGTTTGACCACATTGAGGCTGCCGGTAGTGTGTCTTGTAGCCAGAGGACGTTCTTGCGTTCAGAAAAAGACCTGTATTCCAAACTAATCTTGGCTGGCTGTATAGAGCAGTGCAGAATAGCGGATCACGACAGTCTTTCCTCAGACTATGATGGGACACATGGATGTCGTCGTCACAATCGTCGCGTCTTTTTTTTCTGAGGGAGCCCTGCGTCGAAAAGAAAACGAAGTGAAAATGCTCTTAGTCGCGGGGTGGTGGAGCTGGTAACGGCGTTGGTGTTGGTGGCGGTGTGATGGTCGCCCCTGCAAATCACGTTGGTTCGGGGGACGCACCTGCTCAATCAGGAAGATCCTGCTCCCGCTCGGCGCCCGGCTCTCTCCATCGGACTAATTGGGGTCTGTGGCGGGGCGGGGCGAGGCGGGGTGGGGTGGCCGCGCGGGCCAGGGCGCCAATGGTCAGCAAACGCAGCTCAGAGGGACGGATGAGCTGGGGGCTCCTTGATTGGACAGCACTTGGCCGTCAGACTATCGCCTCATCACGGGCTCTCTCTCTCTATACCCCCGGCGGCAGGGACCAAACTGCTTCATTGACTCGCTCTCCGCTGCTGCGGCCGCCAAATTGCCCAGTAATTGTCACACTCCCATTTCTTAGGCAAATGAAAATTGTCGACCAGCAACATGAAATTCTCCTCAGGGTCAAAAGCAATCTGCTTGTTTTTTCAAGACAGTTTTCAAGGAATCTGCTTGAATTCCACGATGTTCCTTTTTACCGTTCGTTGCTTGTCTTTTTGTTCGTTTGCTCGCGTCCTGTTTTGTGCCGCGAGCAGTGGACTCCTCATGGAGACACGCTCAGTCATTACTCACGGTCTGAGCTTACCCTCAAGCTTACTGCAAGTTTAAATCCTGCCTCAGCCCGCTTCAGCCCGCCTCAGCCCGCCTCAGTCCGCCTCAGCCCGCCTCAGCCGGGTTTGTTATAACCTATTAATCATCTGCTTGTTTCGTTTTGTTTACCGACCGACCGGCGGCGTATCCCGGGCGGCCCCACGACACACATTAAAAAGTTTTTCTTGAAATTCGAGGTTATTTCCTGAACTTGTACAACTCCAAGAGTGACTCTTTGAGGTTCTCTGTCTTGATGCTCTCTGCTTTGAAGGGGAAGCCTTGGAATTTGCGCTTGTGTCTGAGTCATCTTTTTTTGAAAAAGGCAGTGGGTAAAGATAAAATCTGTGTGGGACTGATATGGTCATGTACTCCGAACCCTCAAAAGACTTTTTAACCCTTAGCCGCTATTTGAGTCACGCACGCGTCCTTCAAATTTGTGAATTTCGTGAAAGATTCTTTTTTTTACCGTTTACGCGCCCTTTAAATATAACGGTGTGCTGCACCTCACCACAAAGCGTGTTGGTTTTACCTTTTAAAACCGTGGCTTTCCAAAGTCACTTAAAATAAAAATAGCAACTGTCATTTGTGGCCTGGGCATTGTTTGGCGCTAAAGACGACGGTCACCTTCTCACGACAGTGTTGATCGCTACTGGCTTTGATGCGCATAGCCTGATGTACCGTCCCTCTCCGGGTCCCCCTTCTCTCGGGCCCGTTGGGCGTTACGGTCTCCGGCGAGTCCCCGACGCTCCGGAGGCTCCGGGCCGGAGGAGGAGGGGCGGAAGGGGCCGGGCTAATCCCCATCAAAGTGCCTGGCGTGCCGGGGCGGGGACGTGCGGCCGAGGCGGGCCCGGGCGGGCCGAGGCGGGCCTGCGCAGGCCTGGGCGGGGGGCCCACGGAAGTGCTGGGCTAGCCCGCCCCGGCCACGCGGACCGAACCTGCCTGCCTGCTGGACATTTGGCTGCGAACTTGTTGATGCTGTTTGGGGGAAATATGCCATGACTAGACTGGACTGGGCTTGGGCTGGGGCTGGGGTGCGCCCGCCCGCAGCCCGCGGGGGTAGGCTGCTGCTGCTGCAGCTCCAACTTGAGGGCTGCTCACCTAACTTTCATCCCTCCCGAGTCTATTGATCGGGTTTGCGGCCCTCGCCGGCCGGATCGGAGAGGTCCGGGGCCCCCGCCAAGCGGCAGCTGGGCGGGTGCAAGGTGCGCTGGTTTGCTTGGTGTGGGTTGGTGGCGGCGACACTGATCCGAGGGGATGAAGGCAGTTTGCCTGTCGCCCGTACGGGCAGGGTAGAGTGGGGTAGTCCGTGAATGCCCCCGCTGCTGGGTTTAGTACGATAGGCGCACTAAGTCCCGCCACTATGCTGACGGCGGTGTTAACCGGAGTTGAGGTGTTCGAGAAGCTTGCGGGAGGGCACTCTGTTGCCGCAACTCTGCACTGTTTCTCAAACGGGCAGTGTGACAGTGTCGTCAGTATTTCCATTGCCGCTTGTCGGCATTTTCGATGTGATGACAGCTTGGATCACCAAAACTCGGGCCAACTCGCTGTATAAATTTGATACGTTGTGACAATATTGGCCTTGGATTGTCATATCCGACGCGCGAGTTTTGCAAATCAAGCCCTCAAACTTGGCAGTGTTTTGCGCTGACGAGAAAGAGTGCCCCGTAATCCCCTCTGGAACACTGGAACGCTGGCTCTTCCAACGATCGCTGGGCGGGGTGGCGCAGCAGCACCCACCTTTACTTTTTATTAAGCAGCGCGCGAGGGTCGCGTTTGTTTTTCGGTCAAACCTCGTCAATTATTCCGTTTGAATTTGTT
This sequence comes from Frankliniella occidentalis, assembly GCF_000697945.3. Lineage (NCBI taxonomy): Eukaryota > Metazoa > Arthropoda > Insecta > Thysanoptera > Thripidae > Frankliniella > Frankliniella occidentalis. The sequence goes on from NW_026267220.1 coordinate 63,843, forward strand.
GCGCACACACACAGAGAGGGAGAGGTGGGGGGCGAGGTGGAGGTAGAGCCCCTCTGCGTGGCGAGGGCTGACCCCCCTCCCCCCCCACACGCCTATACTGCACTGTTAATTTTTGTGTTGCTACGTAAAACTTTGAATATTTCTCCTGCAGCAACATGAGCGGGGAATGAAACGACACCCTCGGCCACTGCAGGCCACGGAAATGTTTCCGTCTTTCCACTGTGAGAAATACTTGTAAGGGTCGCACAAGAAAATTTTCCATGATGTCGTGTGTTGTAAAATTCAAGTTTGAAATTGTTATCTAACATAAGTACTGCGTATCAACTTGTAATCCATTGACGAGCAAGAATGGGCTGTTGTAGATTTACATAATAATTTGTAAATCAAAATTACAAATTAAATTGTAAATTTACGAAGATATTTTTCTCAATGTCTTACATTTATCTCACACAATGTTACGGAGGAACGTGGTAAGTCTGATGTGGCGGAGAGAATCGCGATGGATGGGCGCGGATAGATGGATGTGATGGGATGAGAAATTTTGCGGGCCCGATATATGATCTGCCTCCATCAGTTATGGCTCCATTAGGCGGCCCGTAGGCCGTAGGCGGCTCGCGGGGCCCCTCCGACGGCTTCCCCCGGCGGGCCCCGGTGGGGCTCGGGGGAGCGGCGCGGCGCACACGACAATCGATTTCTGAACACGGGGCGCTGAACTTGCCGACGAACCGAAGCCGAAGCCGATGCTGGCGTAGGAACGATGATGGCCTCTGCAAATTGTTGCAGGAGGGATATACTACTACTACTGTACATTTCGTTCCAGCCCATTTCGAGCGCGCGTTTATCATTGACCACATCGTTTCTCCCGTGAACCCTGCTGGCCAAAGTGATAGTGGCTCCCCGAGAGCGCCTGTGACATAGGCAGCACGGGCGCAGCCGTGTCCTCCGGGCGAGTCTAACCCCCAGGCGTTTTCACTCGCCGCGGCACTGAGCTGCGTGTAGGGTGGCGTAGCGTAGCGTGGAAGGGCGTGGTGGGGCGGGGCTTGTGGCGCCGGCGCCGCCCGGATGATAACATCGCTGGACCACCGCCAGCAGCATCCAGCGCGCGCGTCTGCGGACTGGTGACCCCATGGGGACCCCCCGGCCCCCGGACGGCGGCCCCTGGCCCGGACTGCCGCCGCTGCGCTGGCCTGTTTCACTCATCCTCCTCACCCTCTTCCCCCCTCCCCAGCCTCCTCCTCTCCCCTCCTGCTTCCCATTAGCCCGTATCCACTCACGAGGAAGCTCGTTTTACCCTCCTGACGGCATGTCGCGCGTGGGCTTGCACGACAGAGCGCAACGCGTGTCGTTTGTGTGCGCGTGTGTGTGTGCGTGTGCGTGAGTCCGCCCATCCGTCCCTCTCGCTCTCGCGGAAAAGACCAACGAGAACGAGAATAAAATTCTTTGCGGGCGTGGAAACTCCGCGGGGAGGCTTACATTAAAAAATACCGCGCCGACATTGTTCCGGCAATTTAAAAATGTACTCTGGAGCCACGGTGGGGCGCGCCCCTCCCAGCTACCGTGGCGGTCTCTTGGAGAAAACGCGCGCAGCGGAAAAAATATTTGCTGACCTTTTGACTGTTCAAGGTTCCAGCATTTGCTGGCTAGGATCCTTCGAAGGCGCCTCGGAGCTTTGTAGAAGTCGAAATTTAAAAATAAAAATAAAAAAAACTGTCCAAATAGTTTGAAGTATGAGTTTTCAGAAAATTGTTGAGAAAAAAATAACTAGGCACACAGCTAAGGAAATAATTTTAAAAAATTTCAAACCAGTCGGGCTGCAAAATTTTTGTTTAATTGTTTGGAAATTTAAAAGAAGAAAAAAATTACAGTGCATAGGGTTGGGGCACAGCGCGCCCTTCCCAAAGGCTCCGCTTAAGCTCTTGTGAAACATGAGGACGATCCTTATCGCGCTCCGAATGAGCCAGAAAAAAAATCTATTCGCAGCGCCGCGGCAAGGCGGGAGAGGGCGCGGGCGCGGGCGCTTATTCGCAGACCATTTCCAGAAAAAGATAAGCAGCCAGTTCTGTTCATCTCGTCTGCCGGGGGCCGACGGGCTGACGGGCCGCTGGAGGAAGGCGGACGTAAACGTAAACACGGCTATCGAGCGCAGATCGTCGACCTATTTTTTTATATATTTTATTTTTCGTTCGTCCTTTTGGATCATCAGTGAGCGAAATTACTACTATCGTCGTCATTATCACACCACTACCATTATGTATTAAAGTCACACCACACCGGAAAAACAAAGGTAGGAATCAACAACCTTCTTGGGGTGTTAACGACTTTCACGTGCCTTTATAAAAGCACGAAACGATCCGCACCCCTAGAAAGGCACGGAAATGACCAAAAAACGTCTAAATTTTAGAGTCTTAATTTGGAGACTTTGGTGCCTTTCTGAAGGCATTAAAATTTGGCACCTTTAAAAAGCACCAAGTCCTACCTATGTTTTTCCAGTGTATCACCACGGCCACTATCACTGCGTCACCCTTTGTTCGCGGACGCCATGGTCGCGAGGAAGGGCCTTCACCACAGTCGACGCACTAATCGGACTGATGGGCCGTGTTTGGCCCCCCCAGGAAGAGAGATCGGGATAGGCATAAAACTGTCGCATTAGCGGCTCGGCGGTTGGCTTATCGTGTACGGGCCGCGGTGACGATTCCGATCGCGATAAAATTATGATTTTTGACGACAACCCTGCGTCAACATTGACTGAACTGGACGCCCCCCCGATATCCTCATCCGCAGTATCTCTCCCTCTCTCTCTCTCTCTCCCTCTCTCTCCCTCTCTCTCCCTCACTCCCTCACTCACTCACTCACTCACTCCCTCTCCCCCTCCCTCCCTCATACTTGCTCGCTCTCTCCACACACTTCGGCCCGGTTTCTCCCTCGGCTGCCCTACATCGCCATATCGTGTAGGCCGCCCGCCCTCCTCCTATACTCGCTCCTCCCTCGCCGCCGTGGTCAAGGTGGCCTTGTAGATGTACCGAGGGGGGTGGGGGGTGGATATGGCGGGGGGCGCCACTTCACGCGTCCATTCATTCCTCCCGCTTCTTGCTGGTCCAGTAGTCTTTAGCATTTAAATGGGAGCATTTGTATGCATAGCCTGTAAGGAGCGCCGCCGCCGGGCCCTGCCCTCCTCCTCCTCCTCATCCTCCCCTCCCCCCC